>NC_092044.1:49758363-50058363 GCF_003086295.3 Arachis hypogaea | reverse complement strand
TATTATTTCGAAAATAAATTTTTAAATATAATAAAATAAATAATATTTACATCCATATCATCTCCCTTGCTCCATCATGGAACTAACTAGAAATGAACAGTCCAGAAGGACTCTAGGGTCATATGCTAACCCCACTACTGCTTCATATGGGAGTAGTATCTGTATACCCTCTATCGGAGTCAGTAGTTTTGAGTTAAATCCTCAGTTCATCATCATGGTGCATCAAAGTTGCCAGTATTCCAGTCTTCAACAAGAAGAACCTACAGAGTTTTTGGCACAGTTTTTACAAATTGCTGACACAATACATGATAAGGAGGTAGATCAGGATGTCTACAGGTTATTACTGTTCCCATTTGCTGTAAAAGACCAAGCTAAGAGGTGGTTAAATAACCAACCTAAGGACAACATAAAGACATGGAAACAGCTGTCAGAAAAATTCCTGAATTATTATTTTCCTCCGAAACGGATGACACAGCTAAGGCTGAGCATCCAAGGCTTCAAACAAGGAGATAATGAATCTCTCTACGATGTCTAGGAGAGATACAGAAAAATGCTAAGAAAATGCCCCTTTGAAATATTTTCAGAGTGGGTGCAGTTAGACATCTTCTACTATGGGCTTATAGAAAGAGCTCAGATTTCTCTAGACCACTCAGCTGGTGGATCTATACACATGAGAAAGACAATAGAAGAAGCTCAAGAGCTCATTGATACAGTTGCCAGAAATCAGCATCTGTACCTAAGCAGTGAACCTTCCATGAAAGAAGAGGCTAAAATAGTAACTACTGAAATGAGTCCTGCATAACAAGTTACAGAATTCAATCAGCAATTGGATTTTCTAACAAAATAGTTAGCCGAATTCAAAGAGATATTACAAGAAACAAGAATGGCTAATATGAATATGGAAGTGCAATTGAAGCAAACAGAACAGCAGTTATCAAAACAAATAATAGAAGAATGCCAAGCAGTTCAATTAAGAAGTGGGAAAACATTAAATATCTCACTTCAAGGTAGCAGGAAGCCAAGGAATGAGAAAACTACCCAAAATCCATCTGAGGACAGTAAGAGCCCAGAGAGGAATAATTCAGGCGCTCAAACACCGAAAAATGGGTGGAAAGCTGGCGTTGAACGCCCAAACCATGCTTAGTCCTGGCGTTCAACGCCAGAAACAAGCAAGGAGTTGGCGTTGAACGCCCAAAGGGAGCACAGTTCTGGCGTTCAGATGCCATAAGCAGGTAAGGAGCTGGCGTCTAACGCCATTCCAGCTTCAACCCCTAGCATTCAAATGCCAATGGGGGATCAGACACATACTAGTGCTGATAATTACCCTTCTAAAAAGGCTTCCCAACCCACATCTGTAGGCAATAAACCTGCAGCAACTAAGGTTGAGGAATACAAAGCCAAAATGCCTTATCCTCAGAAATACCACCAAGCGAAACAGGATAAGCAATTTGCCCACTTTGCAGACTATCTCGGGACTCTTGAAATAAAGATTCCGTTTGCAGAGGCACTTGAGCAAATACCCTCTTATGCTAAGTTCATGAAAGAGATCTTATGTCATAAGAAAGATTAGAGGGAAACTGAAAAAGTTTACCTCACTGAATAATGCAGTACAGTCATTCTGAAAAGCTTACCTGAGAAGCTTAAAGATCCGGGAAGTTTTATGATACCATGCACATTAGAAGGTACTTGTACCAAGCAAGCTCTATGTGATCTTGGGGTAAGTATTAACCTAATACCTGCAGCCACTATCAAAAAGCTTGGGTTGACTGATGAAGTTAAACCAGCCCGGATATGTCTACAACGTGCTGATGGCTCCATTAAATACCTATCAGGGGTGGTTGAAGACATGATTGTCAAGGTTGGGCCATTTGCCTTTCCCACTGACTTTGTGGTGCTGGAAATGGAGGAGCATAAGAGTGCAACTCTCATTCTGGGAAGACCTTTCCTAGCAACTGGCCGAACCCTTATTGATGTTCAAAAAGGGGAAGTAACCCTGAGAGTCAATGAGGATGAGTTCAAGTTGAATGTTGTTAAAGCCATGCAGCATCCAGACACCCAAAATGACTGCATGAGCATTGATATTATTGACTCTCTAGTAAAAGAAGTCAATATGACTGAGAGTCTTGAATCAGAGCTAGAGGATATCTTTAAAGATGTTCAGCCTGATCTAGAGGAATTAGAGAGAATAATAGAACCTCTGAAAATCCGTCAGGAAGAGGAGAAACCTCCCAAACCCGAGCTCAAACCATTACCACCATCACTGAAATATGCATTTCTGGGGGAAGGTGATACCTTTCCTGTAATCATAAGCTCTACCTTAGAGCCACAGGAAGAGGAAGCACTAATTCAAGTGCTAAGGACACACAAGACAGCTCTTGGGTGGTCCATCAGTGACCTTAAGGGCATTAGCCCAGCCAGATGCATGCACAAGATCCTATTGGAGGGTGATGCTAAGCCAGTGGTTCAACCACAGAGGCGGCTGAATCCAGCCATGAAGGAGGTGGTGCAGAAGGAGGTCACTAAATTACTAGAGGCTGGGATTATTTATCCTATTTCTGATAGCCCCTGGGTAAGCCATGTCCAAGTCGTCTCTAAGAAGGGTGGCATGACAGTGGTTCATAATGAAAGAAATGAATTGGTTCCTACAAGAATAGTTACAGGGTGGCGTATGTGTATTGATTATAGAAGGCTCAATATAGCCACCAGAAAGGATCATTTTCCTTTACCATTCATAGTCCAGATGCTAGAAAGACTAGCAGGCCTTGAATACTACTGCTTCCTAGATGGATATTCAGGTTATAATCAAATCACAGTAGATCCCCAAGATCAAGAGAAAACAGCATTCACATGTCCATCTAGAGTATTTGCATACAGAAGGATGCCATTTGGCTTGTGCAATGCACCTGCAACCTTTCAAAGGTGCATGCTCTCAATTTTCTCTGATATGGTGGAAAAATTTCTAGAAGTCTTCATGGATGACTTTTCAGTATTTGGAGACTCATTCAGCTCCTGTCTTGACCATCTAGCACTTGTTCTAAAGAGGTGCCAAGAGACTAACCTGGTTTTAAACTGGGAAAAATGTCACTTTATGGTGACTGAAGGAATTGTCCTTTGGCACAAAATTTCAAACAAGGGAATAGAGGTGGATCAAGCTAAGGTAGAGGTAATTGAAAAATTACCACCACCTGCCAATGTTAAAGCAGTCAGAAGCTTTCTGGGGCATGCAGGATTCTATAGGAGGTTTATAAAGGATTTTTCAAAAATCGCCAAACCTCTAAGTAATCTGCTAGCTGCTGACACACCATTTATCTTTGATAAGGAGTGTCTGCAAGCGTTTGAGACTCTGAAAGCTAAGCTGGTCACAGCACTAGTCATCTCTGCACTAGACTCGACATTACCTTTTGAACTGATGTGTGATGCCAGCGACCATGCTATTGGTGCAGTGTTGGGACAAAGGCATGACAAGCTTCTGCACGTCATTTACTATGCCAGTTGTGTTCTAAATGACGCACAAAAGAATTACACAACCACAGAAAAAGAGCTACTTGCAGTGGTTTACGCCATTGACAAGTTCAGATCCTATTTAGTAGGATCAAAAGTGATTGTGTACACTGACCATGCTACTCTTAAATATCTACTCACAAAGCAGGATTCAAAACCCAGACTCATAAGATGGGTGTTGCTTCTGCAAGAGTTTGATATAGAAATAAGAGACAGAAAATGGACAGAGAATCAAGTAGCAGATCACCTGTCCCGAATAGAACCAGTAGAAGGGGCGTCCCTCCCTCTTACTGAGATCTCTGAAAACTTTTCGGATGAGCAACTCTTTGCCATCCAGGAAGTGCCATAGTTTGTAGACATTGCAAACTACAAGGCAGTGAGATTCATGCCCAAAGAGTACAGTAGGCAGCAATAAAAGAAGCTGATCACTGATGCAAAGTACTATTTTTGGGATGAACCATATCTCTTCAAGAGATGTGCAGATAGAGTAATCCATAGATGTGTGCCTAAAGAAGAAGCACAGAAGATCCTCCGGCACTGCCATGGATCACAGTATGGAGGACATTTTGGAAGTGAGCGAACAGCCACAAGAGTCCTCCAATGCGGCTTCTACTGGCCTACTCTCTATAAAGATTCCCGAGTGTTTGTACTTAATTGTGACAGTTGCCAAAGATCTGACAATCTGCCTCACAGTTATGCCATGCCGCAACAAGGGATCTTGGAAATTGAGTTGTTTGATGCATGGGGTATTGACTTCATGGGGACTTTCCCACCATCATACTCAAACACTTATATTCTGGTGGCAGTGGATTATGTATCCAAAAGGGGGGAAGCTATTACAACACCCACTAATGACACTAAGACAGTGCTAAAATTCCTCCAGAAACACATCTTCAGCAGATTTGGTACCCTTAGAGTATTAATCAGTGATGGGGGCACTCATTTCTGCAATAAATAGCTTTACTCTGCTTTGGTTCGATACGGAGTTAGCCACAGGGTGGCCACTCCATATCATCCACAGACAAATGGGAAAGTTGAAGTCTTCTAATAGAAAACTTAAAAGAATCCTGGAATGGACTGTGATTAACCGTAGAAGGGATTGGGCAAGAAGCTTGGATGATGCTCTGTGGGCATACAAAACAGCATTCAAGACCCCTATAGGGACCTCTCCATACAAGCTTGTGTATGGAAAGGCATGTCACTTGCCAGTGGAACTGGAACATAAGGCCTACTGGGCAACCAGATTCCTAAACCTTGATGCCAAGTTAGCTAGAGAAAAACGATTGCTCCAGTTAAATGAGCTAGAGGAATTTAGACTCAATGCTTTCGAGAATGCAAAAATTTGCAAAGAGAAAGCAAAAAGATGGCATGATAAGAAATTGTCATCCAGAGTCTTTGAGCCAGGGCAGAAAGTTCTGCTATTTAATTCTAGGCTCAGATTATTCCCCGGAAAATCGAAATCCCGGTGGAGAGGACCATATGTGATTACAAGTATGTCACCATATGGATACGTAGAGCTCTAGGATAATGATTCTAACAAAAAGTTCATTGTTAATGGACAAAGAGTCAAACATTATCTTCAAAGCAATTTTGAGCAAGAATGCTCAAAACTGAGACTTAACTAAGGCTCAGTAATAGTCCAACTAAAGACAATAAAGAAGCGCTTGCTGGGAGGCAACCCAGCCAATTACAAAGCTTATTTGTTAATTAATTAATTTTTACAGGTATATGTCAAGTATCTTCAAAGTAAAATAGCAACTGCTTTAGTTCACAGAGTTACAAAAGGAATCAGAGGATAAAACAGCAAAAAAGGAAGCTCACTGGTGCGAAAAAGCCAGTAAAAGCTGTTTTGAGTGTTGAACGCCCAAAAAAGCACCTACTGGGGTTAAACACCAGTAATGATAGCCATCTGGGCGTTAAACACCAGAAAGGAGCATCTTCTGGGCATTGAACGCCAGAAAAAAGCACTTTCTGGGCGTTCAACGCCAGATTTGCAGCGTCTTGGGCGTTCAAAAAAAACGCCCAGTGATAAAGGAGTTCCTGGCGTTCAACGCCAGAAGGATGCAACAACTGGGCGTTGAACGCCCAGGAGAAGCTGCACATGGGCGTTAAACGCCCAAAACATGCAGCGTTTGGGCGTTTAACGCCAGGATGTTGGGGAGGAGGTAAATTCGTTTCTACTTCACAATTTTTTAATTTTTTACGTTTCAATTCATGATTTCTTGCATAAACATGGTACAAACTCTCATCCTTCAATACCAAAAATTTTAATCCTAATTTCTAAAATCTCTTTTTTCAAAAATATCAAATGTATCTTAATCCATAAACACAAATCTTTTTCCAATCCAATCCAACTCTTTTTCAAATCTTTGTCAGCTCATCATATCTTTTGAATTTCAAAATTGCCTCTTCCTCTATTCCTCTCCTTTCCTTTCTTTTGCTTGAGGACAAGCAAACCTCTAAGTTTGGTGTGATTTGCCATGATCACTGAGCTAAAACTCATCAAGATCATGGCACCTAAGGGAACAGGAAGAGCAAGGATGTGACTTGAAGGAACTGAAGCATCAGAAATTATCTCTTGAAGGATCAAGCACCCCATAGACTAGAGGAACACCCACTTCCCAAAATAAAGGTTGTTGAGTCCTAATCTTTGCCTTAACTCTGTGATAACTGTTCTTATTATGAATTTACCTTAGAAGTTATATATTAGTAGTAGTAATTAGTATCTCTATTTTGATTTTATCTCCAATTAAGCTATAATTTATTTTTCTCATCATCATCAAACATGAATAAAATACTAGATTTTTAGAATAAAGAGGCAATATTTTTTCAAGTTCTTAATAAGGAAAATTCTAATTATTTATATGTGGTGGCAATACTTTTTGTCTTCTGAATGAATGCCTAAACAGTGCATATTTTTATATTGAATTTTATGAATGTTAAAATTGTTGGCTCCTGAAAGAATGATGAACAAGAGAAATGTTATTGATGATCTAAAAAATCATGAAATTGATTCTTGAAGCAAGAAAAAGCAGTGAAAAACAAGCTTGCGAAAAGAAAAATGAAAAGTCAGTAATTTGCGAAAAAAAAAGAAGCAAAAGAGGTAGAAAAAGCCAATAGCCCTTTAAACCAAAAGGCAAGGGTGAAAAGGATCCAAGGCTTTGAGCATCAATGGATAGGAGGGCCCAAGGAAATAAATCCATGCCTAAGCGGCTAAATCAAGCTGTCCCTAACCATGTGCTCATGGCATGCAGGTCCAGGTGAAAAGCTTGAGACTGAGTGGTTAAAGTCGTGATCCAAAGGAAAAGAGTGTGCTTAAGAACTCTGGACACCTCTAATTGGGGACTCTAGCAAAGCTAAGTCATAATCTAAAAAGGTTCACCCAGGTAAGTGTCTGTGGCATTTATGTATCCGGTGGTAATACTGGAAAACAAAGTGCTTAGAGCCACGGCCAAGACTCATAAAGTAGCTGTATTCAAGAGTCAACATACTAAACTAGGAGAATCAATAATACTATCTAAATTCTGAGTTCCTATGGATACCAATCATTCTGAATTTCAAAGGATAAAGTGAGATGCCAAAACTGTTTGGAAGCAAAAAGCTACTAGCCCTGCACATCTAATTAGAATTTGAGCTTCACTTAAAACTCTGAGATATTATTGTTTCTTGATTTCTTTTTATCCTCTTTTATTTATCTAGTTGCTTGGGGACAAGTAACAGTTTAAGTTTGGTGTTGTGATGAGCGGATATTTTATACGCTTTTTGGGGGTAATTTCATGTAGATTTTAGTATGTTTTAGTTAGTTTTTAGTATAATTTTATTAGTTTTTAGGAAAAATTCATATTTCTGGACTTTACTATGAGTTTGTGTGTTTTTCTGTATTTCAGGTATTTTCTGGCTGAAATTGAGGGAGCTGAGCAAAAATCTGATTTAGGCTGAAAAAGGACTGCTGATGCTGTTGGATTTTGACCTCCCTGCACTCGGAATGGATTTTTTGGAGATACAGGAGTTCAATTGGCGCGCTCTCAATTGGGTTGGAAAGTAGACATCCAGGGCTTTCCAGAAATATATAATAGTCTATACTTTGCGCGAAGATAGATGACGTAAACTGGCGTTCAACACCAATTCCATGTTGTAGTCTGGCGTCCAGCGCCAGAAACAGGTTACAAGTTAGAGTTCAACACCAAAAACACGTTACAACCTGGCGTTCAACTCCAGAAACAGCCCAGGCACGTGAGAACCTTAAGTCTCAGCCCCAGTACACACCAAGTGGGCCCCAGAAGTGGATATCTGCACTATCCATCTTAGTTTACTCATTTTCTGTAAACCTAGGTTACTAGTTTAGTATTTAAACAACTTTTAGAGACTTATTTTGTATCTCATAACATTTTTAGATCTGAATTTTATACTCTTTGACGGCATGAGTCTCTAAACTCCATTGTTGGGGGGTGAGGAGCTCTGCAGCGTCTCGATGAATTAATGCAATTATTTATGTTTTTCCATTCAAACATGCGTGTTCCTATCCAAGATGTTCATTCGCGGTTAACTATGGCGAAGGTGGTGATCCGTGACACTCATCACCTTCCTCAATCCATGAACGTGTGTCTGACAACCACCTCCATTCTATATTAGATTGAATGAGTATCTCTTAGATCCCTTAATCAGAATCTTCGTGGTATAAGCTAGAATTGATGGCGGCATTCATGAGAATTCGGAAAGTCTAAACCTTGTCTGTGGTATTCCGAGTAGGATTCTGGGATTGAATGACTGTGACGAGCTTCAAACTCGCGAGTGTTGGGCGTGATGACAAACGCAAAAGAATCAATGGATTCTATTCCGACATGATCGAGAACCAACAGCTGATTAGCCGTGCTGTGACAGAGCATTTGGACCATTTTCACTAGGACCTGTGACGATCCCTCGCCGGCCACCTTGACCGAGATGTTCAGAGCAGCAGTTGCCTTCTTTGGCCTTTTGAAGGCCTTCATGGAGTCGTTGTTCTTTGACATCTCTACAAATACAGAATTAGCCACAGCAAAGTGTTACGGTCACAAACAAGAGGAGAAAAAATTAAGAAGCAAATATAAAATACAAGTCAGACAAATACCCAAAACAGTCCGAACCAAGGACGGGTCATTCAAAAACCTTTTGGTATCAAGATGGGGTGGTTTCCCCCACAGATCCTCAAGAACAACAACAAAAGCATGCTCAACATCATCAAGCATCTCCCAGGTATAGCGAGACACTCTCACATCCCTCTACCACTCCAGAGGGAAAAAAAGTTCATCATTTTCATCAAGAAAAAAGGCGCGGGCCCCCTCGACAGCACAAACCTTAAAGAAGTAATTTTTGAAGTCCTTGAAGGACTTATCATACATAGAAAAAACTTTGTGGCCCTGGGCAGACCTGAAGGAAACCCAAGAAGCTTTCTTTTTTTAAGAACTGCCAGGCTTGGCGGAAACAAACAAATAAAGGAAAAGTGTCTGGGAAGGTGTTACATCTAATTCATGGCAGAGAAGTTGAAAAATTTTAATAAAACCCCAGGAATTGGGGTGAAGCTGGGATGGAGCAATATTACATGACCACAACAGGTCGGTCTCAAAAGCAGTAAAAGGAAAGGTAACATTCAACTGGCTGAAGAAGTATTCATAGGCATAGAAGAAGGGACGCTCCCTCTCAATGGAAGTCGGAAAACAAACCCTCTCATCAGAATCAGGAGCAATAAGCTCGTAATCCTCTTCACGAGCATTGATACCACAAATCCTATTGCGCTTCCTCAGCTCTGTGCAAAACTCAGCATCCACAACAGAAACACACAACAAAACAAGGGAGTCCAGCCAATCGGACATCCCCTCTGGAACTCTGGAAGACATCTCTACAATGTTATTGCGAGAAGACATGAGGCCAACTAATCCTACAAGTAAGAAAATAAGATGGGGTTACTAAAAACATCTCAGACAAGGGAGAAAACAACTCAATACGATACAGGCAAAACAAACAGAAAAGGAAAAACCCAAGACTCAAACCAAAAGCCTTGGGGCATCCTTTGAAGGCAATAATCAAGTAAGGTTTCTAGGAAAATCTACAGCTCCTACCCCCAGCATTTCTCAAACAAGGAAAAGACTTCAAACAAGCAAGCATTTTCAGAAGCATAAAGTCATCACAGTTTACCAAGCAAAAAGTATTCCCAAATGTCGAAGCGCGCCAAGTAGAAATCATTAAAGGTACAAACTTTCTCAAAATCAGAAACAAAAAGCAACCAAGCAAAGCGAGGAACAGATGCAGATTCTCTATCAAAAGCAACAACAAAACCCTAGAAAGCCTTGACGAAAATGCCAAAAGAACACAAGTAAGCCAAGGAAAATACATTTACAGCGACAAACAAACGCAAGATCACGAAAAGGTTCAAACTTTCAAGCATGCAAAGTCAAAGCTTCGCCAAAAAACTAAAAGTGAAGCCGCGAAAGAAACAAGAAAGTTAGTACCAACCTGGAAAAAGTAGCAAGCTTCAAAAGAAAACTGAAGATGGAAGACGGAATCTGGGAATGCCTCCTCATAAGCAAAGGAAAGAACGCGAACAAAGGGTAATGTCGCAGGGAGAAACGCGAAACTCCAGTCGAAAATAGAAGCTCCAGAAACACCAAAGCGACGCCGCAAAAACAGAAGAGTGGAGAGAGTGGATAAAAGAAGTTATGAAAAAGGCGAAAGAAGAGAAACCGTTTCTGGGCTTTCAAAATCAAAATAAAGAGCTAAAAGCGAAACAGGGCAATTAATGCTAAAATTAAGGAAAGCCTTAAACCCTCGCACGTTCCCAAAGCGCTGATATAAAAGCGCGCACTTTTTAGAGGAAACGTTCTACATTCAAAAGCTGCTACAAAGGAATCGACAAAATGCTTGAGTTTGGCTTCACCAAAAAAGGACCGAAGTCAAGGACTCGAGCTCAAAAAGAAGACCGAGCTCAAGCAGGGGCACTGTTCATACCCTGGGTTGAGGTGTCCGACCCAGGATGTTCGACAGACAAAGCGACCGACCTCTTCAGGTCAGGACAACCCGACCTCTTCTCAAAGAGCTCGGTCAAGTACCCAGGAAAGCCCAGAGAAGGGCCCAAATAGAGGAACACGCCTCAAATCCTAAGGCGGCCCAAGCCTACAGAGAGAAGGGCGGTTCCCTTGAAGATAAGATGACCTCACTTAAAGATAAGATAAAGATAAGATAAGATAACTAACTTATCTATCCACAGAAGGCCACATCTCACCATTATAAATACACTGGAGCACCCAAGTATAACTCATACTCTGATTATACTCAATACCTGCTTAATACCCTTGCTAACTTAAGCATCGGAGTCCCTTGCAGGTACCCCCCACCCTCCGGGGACGAAGGATCAGCAAGCACTTTCAGTCCCACAAGTCAGACACACCAGCTCCAGCCGCTATACACCTGCCAGACACGTCGGCTCTGACCAACACAGAAGATCTCGACCGAGATCGACCTACAATTTCAGGTAACCCTCGGAACAGATTCTAACCTCCCTGCACTCGAAATGGATTTTCTGGAGCTACAGAACTTCAAATGGCGCGCTCTCAACGGCATTGAAAAGTAGACATCCAGAGCTTTCCAGAAATATATAATAGTCCATACTTTATTCGAGATTAAACGACATAAACTGGTGCTCAATGCTAGTTCAATGCTGCATTCTGGATTCAAACGCCAGAAACACATCACGAACTAGAGTTGAACACCAAAAACACGTTTCAACTTGGCGTTCAACTCCAAAAGAAGTCTTTGCACGTGTAAAGCTCAAGCTCAGCCCAAGCACACACCAAGTGGGCCCCGGAAGTGGATTTCTGCATCAATTACTTACTTCTGTAAACCCTAGTAGCTAGTCTAGTATAAATAGGACATTTTATTATGGTATTAGAAATCATGGATCCTAGATTGTATTTTTGATCCTGTGATCACGTTTTGGGGGCTGGCCATTCGGCTATGCCTGGACCACCATCACCTTTGTATTTTCAACGGTGGAGTTTCTACACACCATAGATTAAGGGTGTGGAGCTCTGCTGTACCTCGAGTTTTAATGTAATTACTACTATTTTCTATTTAATTTAGTTTATTCCTGTTCTAAGATATTCGTTGCACTTCACCATGACAAATGTGATGATCCGTGATACTCATCATCATTCTCACCTATGAACGCGTGACTGACAACCACTTCCGTTCTACCTTAGACCGAACTCATATCTCTTAGATTCCTTAATCAGAATGTTCGCGGTATAAGCTAGAATTGATGGCGGCATTCATGAGAGTCCGGAAAGTCTAAACCATGTCTGTGGTATTCCGAGTAGGATTCAGGGATTAAATGACTGTGACGAGCTTCAAACTCGCGATTGTTGGGCCTGATGACAAATGCAAAAGAATCAATGGATTCTATTTTGGCATGATCGAGAACCAACAGATGATTAGCCGTGCTGTGACAGAGCATTTGGACCATTTTCACTGAGAGGATGGGATGTAGCCATTGACAACGGTGATCCCCTACATACAGCTTGCCATGGAAAGGAGTAGGAAGGATTGGATGAAGGCAGTAAGAAAGCAAAGATTCAAAAGGAGCACAACATCTTTATACGCTTATCTGAAATTCCCACCAATAATTTACATAAGTATTTCTATCTTTATTTTCTGTTTATTTATTATTATTATTCGAAAACTCCATAAGCATTTATTAACTGCCCAACTGAGATCTACAAGATAACCATAGCTTGCTTCATACCAACAATCTCCGTGGGATCGACCCTTACTCACGTAAGGTTTATTACTTGGACGACCCAGTGCACTTGCTGGTTAGTTGTGCGATGTTGCGAAGAAAGTGTTGAGTTATAAACACGCATACCAAGTTGAATGCCATTGTTGATGATCACAATTTCGTGCACCAGCTAATGTCACACTTGCTATCCAGTTGGTGTTTTGGGGGCTTAAAATATGGCTATTGTTTATGCTCCAATTTCATGCCCACTATGGAGTATTATATATCGTTGGAAAGCTCTGAATGTCAGATTTCTAACGCAACTAGAATCACTTCAATTGGACCTCTCTAACACAAGTTATGCTCCTTTGAAGTGGATAAGGTCGTTGGCATAGTCGCTAGCATTACTGGAAAATCTGAGTCACGATAACGCTAGCGATCAGGGGCTTAATATTACCAGGTTCTGGAGCTCAAAATTAATGTCCACCCACACACTATTATATATTGTTGGAAAGCTCTGGATGTCTACTTTCCAACGCTTTTAGAAACGCATCATTTGGAGCTCTACAACTCAAGTTACACTTCTTGGAAGGTGAAGAGGTCAGTTGGCCTTACTACAGGTTGACACCATGTTCATCTTTGCAATTTCGGGGCAGGTTTTCTCCCTCAAATTTAGTGTCCACCATGTAGTGTCATATATGCTTGAAAAGCTCTGGAATTCTACTTTCCAATGCCAGTGAAATCATCTCATTTGGAGCTCAGGCGGCCGTTGAGATTTTCGCCCACGTTAGTGTAGCTAACGTGGCCATTAACGTGGGTCTTCCTTTGCTTCGCTAGCATTAGTGGCGTTCACCTTTTCCACTAACGTTGGCATCTCCCTTTCCTTCCATGTTAGTTCCCACGTTAATGTAACTAACGTGGAAGCTAACGTGGGTCTTCTTGCCCTTCGCTAGCGTTATTGGCACTCACTTTTGCCAATAACGCTGCTCCTTCTTCAAAGTTGATGCGATTAACGTTTCCACTAACGTTCCATCTTTTCTTCCTTCCACGTTAGTGCCCACATTAGTAGCACTAACGTAGCCACTAACGTGGCTCTTCTCTGCTTCTTGTTACCTGAAATCAATTAAACAAAGTGCATCAAAGTATTGCTCTTAATCATGAAATTATGCATCATCCATTTTATCATTCAATTCATGCATAATTCTCATGAAATCTTTCAAAATTCATAATGTTTGCTTGAATCATGGTATGATTGCTTTTTCAACCAAATACTTGCTTATTTCCTAAGAAAATGCATGGAACAATCCTAAAGCATACAAAAAAATGGCTAGTAAAACTAGCCAAGATGCCCTGGCATCAATCATCATTATTCCATTTGGGTGGTAGGCAAACCGAATTCTCACTTAAGCTTACAAACAACTTTCTAGACCCATTCAATGTAGCATAACTCCAACCTTTGCAACTCAACCTTGACCTCTCAACCACAATGAACTTCGAATGTTGTTTCCAACCACGAACCCTCTCTCTTTTACTCTTAACCCCACAAATATTCCTAAGTTGACCATCCGTCTCAAGCAAAACATATTCAATTGGGATGAGAAAGCTAAGGGATATGAATTTTACCCACTTGAATGTTGTTCCGAGGGTTACCTGAAACTTGGAGGTCGATCTCGGACGAGATCTTGCTGACTAAGGCGGTTGTGTCCGACTTGTTGTGACTAGTCCTCGTTCACCGGAGGGGGGTACCTGCAAGAGACTCTAATGCTTAAGTCAGTATGGGCTTTAATCAGGTTTTTTGTAGAATTGGAGTGTGACTTATACCTGGGTGCTCCAGTGTATTTATAGCAGTGTGGAGTGACCTTCTTTGAGATAAGTTTGTTATCTTATCTTATCTTTTGTGGGTGAGATCACCTATCTTTTGGCCAGCCGCCTTCTAGTAGGCGGTGACTCTTCTTTCTCGGGCCTCTTTGGGCCTCTGTGGTGATTCCTTCGAGCTCTTTGTGGAGAGGTCGGCGGCGACCAAACTTTAAAGAGGTCGGTCACTTTGTCTTCGTCCAACCCGGACCTTATAGCTCGGTCCAAGGTATGAACAATGCCATTGCTTGAGCTTGGATCATTCCATGAGATCGTGCTTTTTGGGCCTTGATCTCTTTGGGGAAGTCGTTGTTCAAGCATCTTGTCCGGTCTACTTCCTCCGTTCGTGAGCTTCACGTCTTTTAAATTCCATTTTGAAAATGTGAAGCGTTTTTGCTTTTGCTCCTTTATTGCTGCATTTGTTTCTCGAGGGGGTTGCCTCCTTGGGAATACGCACGCACTTTTAATGCCTATTGATTGGGTTTTTATTCTTTTATGCCATTTCTTTCCTTCTTCGCAATTTGAAATTGAGAAGGAGTTTTATTTTTTTAGTTTCTTACCTTCGTCTATTTCGTTTTTATTCTTCTGGAGAGAAAGCCTCTTACTCTGGTTTACTTCTTTGATTCGCCCAAGCTCTCTTCTTTCTTTTGAAGCTTCAAAGCGTTTGTTGGTGTGGACCATTTGTGCTTTTGCCGTTCATCTATTATTGCTTCTTTTCTTCCTTGCAGGTTGGTGCTCTACTTCGTACGCTTTTGCTTTTACCGTGCTTTAATTGAGTTATTCTTTGTGTTTTATTGCTGCATGTTTTTCTTTTTGCACAAAGTTTTGATCTTACTGAGCTTTTTGAAAAGGTTGAGGCTTTCTGGTTTTGGATTTTTTCTCCTTTTTGTTTGTTGGAAGGGTTAGGGTTTTTGATTTTCGTTACTTGTCCTTATGTTTCTTCCTTTCTGTATCTGTATTGCCTCCAAAGGGTGCCCTTGGGGTTTAATGGTGATCTTTGAGCTTTGGGGCACCATTTTCGTTGTTGTGTTTTGTTGGTTGCTGGTTGCGTTTTTTATTCTTTGACCCTTCTTCCATTTTCTTTTTGTAGGTGTAGTTTTCTATGTCTTCACGTAGAAATATTGTTGAGATGTCAACAAAGGTCCCCCTGGTATGGCTGACTAGTTAGATCCTATAGTGTTGATGTGTGTTACTGTGGTTGACCCGGAGTATTGTGAGAAACTTAGGAGATTTCATAGGATTTGTAGTAGTAGGAATGATGAAAAGAACTACGAGCTGGTGTGACCTGATCCTGAGGAGAGAGTTAGTTTCCCACCCTTAGGTTGGGCAGAGCGTCCTTTCTTCTATGCCTATGACTATTTATTTACCTAACTAGGTATTACCCTTCCTTTTACCATATTTGAGAATGAAGTTTTATGGAACTGCAATGTGGCCCCGTCGCAGCTTCACCCGAACTCTTGGGCTTTTATGAAGATTTTCCAGTTGTTATGCCAAGAGCTGGGTGTCCGACCTACCCTATCCCTTTTCCTTTATCTGTTAATGTTAACCAAATTGCGGGCGGCCAAGAAGAAGGCTTCTTGGATCTCCTTTCGGGCTACCCAGGGGAAGAAAGTTTTTTCCATGTTTGATTACTCTTTTTGGGACTTTAAGAACTTTTATTTTAATGTCCGTGCTGTTGAGGGTGTTTGCCCCTTCTTTTTGGATGAGAATAGTGAGGACCTTTCCCTTATAGTGGCAGAAAGTCCCTGTAGACCTTAAGTACCCGTGGGAGAGTCTAGATGAGGTAGAGAGGGCTTTTGTGGGTGTTTTAGAGGAGCATTGGGGGGAGCCTCCTCATATGGACACGAAGTGATTTCTAGGAGATCCTTCTCTCCTCCATTCTAAGCTAGGTAGCGCTTGACTTCTTCATAAGGCAGTCTTTCTTTTGCTACTTTATTTGTTCATTGCATAACTATTTATGTGGTTCCTTTCTTCTTTTTCAGAGATGGTTTCTCATTCTGATTCGATGAAGTTCCTTAGGAAGACCAAGAAAATAGTAGCCGCCCAAAATATTCAGAATAAGGCGTCGGGGGAGGGTTCTGGTCAAGTTCCTCCGAAGAAGCCGGAGTTCTACCCTTAGTGTCTGAGGAAGGTCATCCCAACCCATCGAGTTTGGACGGTTCCTACTGAGCCTCCCTGGTGACTTCTGGTGTTGCCTCCTCTCTAACTTTGTCTGGCCCTCCTCCTAAGAAGCTGAGAACTGCAAGGACTTTTGATTTGAATGCTAAAGACTTTGATGGTGTGGCTTTTGCTTCGGATCTTATTGCCCCGTATGGCAAGGTTCCTATTGATGATGTGCCAATCATTCGCCACCTTGACTTTATATCAAGCAATAGTATCCAGATGGCCAATATCAGTACTACCTTGTCCTGGGTTATTAAAGAGTCTCCTATCCGTGCTACCAAGGCTTTTCTTGAGGAGGCTAAGGCCAATTATGATAGGGTGGAGAGTTCGAAGCGGGAGTGGGAGGCTAAGAGTTTTGGATTGGAGCTCATGGTGGAGCAGGAGGAGGCTAGGGTTACTGCTGCTGAGCTGGCTGTAAACTTGGCTGAAGAGATGGCCAAAAAGGCTAAGGAGAGTTATACTCGGACTTACGGTGAGCTATTGGAGACTAGGGAGAGGCTTCAGTCTGCTCAAGATGACTATGCCGAGCTCCAGGGTCATGTGGTGAATGGTATGACTGCTTTATATGAAAATTTGAAGGCCTAGGTCTGAGTTCTTGCTCCCGATGTCGACCTCTCCCTATTCAGTATGGACAATGTTGTGGAGGATGGGAAAATTGTGCCTGCCCCTGACGATGACGAGGTCCCTCCTCCTTTGTCGACGGCCAAAGCTTCTGCAGCCCCTTCTACCGAGACGTCCCAGCCCGAGGCAGAGCCTAAACTGGAGATTTTGAATAGGCCTGATGGGGTGGTTGGAGCTACCCCAATCTCAGTTATCCCTTCTTCTCCCAAAGATGCAACTACTGGGGCGAATTTAGATCCTTTATAATTCTCTTTTTCATATCTCTTTTTAATATGTATTTGATGTGGTCCGGTCTGTAGACCTTTTGAACTTCTGGTTTTGTAACCTTTTTGGGATGGTCTTTCTGACACTTTTCTTAGTTGCTTCTTAGCAACTTTTGTCTTTAATAAAACACTTTTAACTCTTGGGTTGCCATTAGGCAGGCCTTGATCCTTTAATGTTTTAATTTTTGTGTTTCAGCTCGTCCTAGTGATGTGCCGTTTTGGCTTTTGGCGAGGTGTTTTTGTTTTGAGGTTGTTCTTTCAACCTTTGTATGGTCTTGTGTTTTTGGCGACGTGGTCCCTTTGTGGGTTCTTTATACCCTAGGATGTAGATGTTCGTGGCTCTTTGGTTCGACACCTTTTTCAAGGTAGTGTTTGCTTTATGGACTTCTACCTTTGTCTTTTGGATCGCGTCTTGTATTAGTTGTGTCGACAACTTTCTGTTTTGGCGACGTCGTCCTTTATGGCTTGCTATCCAAGGTTTTTAATCGATTTCCAACAACTTTTTTGGTAGCGTTCTCAAATAGAACTTTTTCTTTTTAGTTTGTTTGGATGACTTTTTAGCCTTGTTCCGAGGTTGTGCTTTTGCCTTTTAAGTAACGTCCCCTTTTTTGGACTTGTACCTTTTGGTTGAGCATTTCGGTCCTAGGTTTTCAACCTTTTTTGGCCTTTGCGTGGTGTTCTTCCCTTTTAGTGATTTTTTCATTGGTCCGACTTCTCTGTCGAGCCTTCTAAAGTTATTATTAGCAATCGTATTTTTAGTCCAACCTCGTCAGGCTGCTTTGCATGGGTTACTTTTCATAACTTCTTGCATTAACTTTGGCTTTTGCTATTTCACCTTGCCGACCATTCCTTGGTCGGGTGATGAATTTTGCGTTTTGAGCGTCAATTAATACGTCTTGGTAGGAAACTTTTTCAGGGAATCTTCAATTTTTATTCAAGTAGTAAAATGAAAATGTAGATAAGAGTATGTACATATGGGGCTTACCTAGTAGTCAGGCAGCTTTTAAGCCTTGGCCTGACGCCTCATTAAAAAACCCTTTAGGGAAAAAGAGCGCGCCTTGGCCTGAAACCCTTTTTTCTAGCTGTAGTATCTCCTTAGGTTGCAGGCATGCCCTGATCTCGGGAGCTTCCACCCTTGAAGGTCGGCCACCTTATAGTACGAGTGGGTGACGCGTACGCATGGCCTTCAATTCTCCAAATGCTCATTTCTTCATGAATTCTCCATTTTGCATGCTTTTCTCTTCACTTCTTCCATCCAATACTTGCCGTATGAATTTGAAATCACTCAACAAACATATCAAGGTATCGAATGGAATTAAGGTGAATTAAATTTGTCTATTTTAAGGCCTAAAAAGCAAGTTTTCACACTTAAGCACAAATTTATGGAGAATTACAAAACCATGCTGTTTCATTTAATAAATGTGGAATAAGTTGATAAAATTCTCTAAATTAAGCACAAGATAAACCATAGAATTAGGGTTTATCATTCACTATCCTCCAAAGTGTCCTCCACAATCGGAGCCATGCTAGTGCCATAGGATTTTTTGTGCCTCTTCTTCAGACACACAGCGGCAGATTATCCCATCCGAACATCTCTTAAAGAGATATGTTCATCCCACAAGTAGTATCTGGCATCATGAATGAGTTTTTGGGCTTGCTGCCTACTGTAGTCTTTAAGGATGAATCTTATAGCCTTTTAATTTGCAATATCTGCAAACCAAGGTGTTGTCTGGATGGCAAAGAGTTGCTCATCCGGGAAGGTTTCAGACTCCTCAGTAGAAGGAGGAGATGTCCCTTTTGCTTGTTCAATCCATGATAAGTGGTCAGCCACTTTATTTTCTGACCATTTTCTGTCTTTGATTTCTATATCAAACTCTTGCAAGAGTAATACCAATCTTATCAACTTGGGCTTAGAATCCTTCTTGGTGAGTAGATATTTGAGAGCAGTATAGTCAGTGTAGATAATGACATTAGATTCTATTAGATAGGATCTGAACTTGTCAATGGTATAAACCACTACAAGTAATTCCTTCTCTGTGGTAGTGTAATTCTTCTGCGTGTCATTTAGAACACGACTAGCATAATAAATGACTTGCAGAAGCTTGTCATGCCTCTGCCTTAGAACTGCGTCAATGGCATGGTCACTGGCATCACACATTAGTTTGAATGGTAGGTCCCAATTGGGTGCAGAGTTGACAGGCACAGTGATAAGCTTAGCTTTCAGAGTCTCAAAGGCCTGCAGACACACTCTTGGTCAAAGACAAATGGAGTGTCAGTAGCTAGTAAGTTACAAGGATTTTACGATTTTGGAAAAATCTTTTATAAACCTCCTGTAGAATCCTGCATGTCCCAGGAAACTTATGATTCCTTTGACATTAATGGGTGGTGGTAGTTGCTCAATTACCTCCATCTTAGCTTGATCCACTTCTATTCCCTTATTTGAAATCCGATGCCCAAGAACAATTCATTCAGTTATCATGAAGTGAGATTTTTTCCAGTTTAAAACCAAGCTGTGTATTGGCATCGTTTGAGAACTAGGGTTAGATGGTCAAGGCAGGAGTCAAATATGTCTCCAAAGACGAAGAAGCCATCCATGAACACTTCAAAAAACTTTTCCACCATATCAGAGAAGATAAAGAGCATACACCTCTGAAAGATGGCAGGTGCATTGCACAGGCCAAATGGCATCCGCCTATAAGCAAACATGCCATATGGGCATGTAAATGCTGCTTTTTCTTGGTCCTGAAGATCTACTTCAATTTGATTATAGCCTGAATAGCCATCCAAAAAGTAGTAGAATGTATGACCTGCCAGTCTCTCCAGCATTTGGTCTATAAATCGCAAAGGAAAATGATCCTTTCTGGGGGCGTTATTTAGCCTCCTATAGTCAATACATATACGCCACCCTATAACTGTCCTTGTAGGGATTAGTTCATTCTTTTCATTATGAACCACTGTCATGCCTTACTTCTTTGGAATAACTTGGACAGGACTCGCCTAGTGGCTGTCAGAAATGGGATAAATAATCCCAGCCTCCCATAATTTTGTGACTTCCTTCTACACCATTTCCTTCATGGCCGGATTCAGTCGCCTTTGTGGTTGTACAACTGGTTTGGCATCATCTTCCAGTAGGATCTTGTGCATGCATTGGGTTGGGCTAATGGCCTTAAGGTCACTTATTGTCCATTCAAGAGTTGTCTTATGTGTCTTTAGCACTTGGATTAGTGCTTTTTCTTCCTGTGGTTCTAAGGCAGATCTTATGATTACATGATACATATCTCCATCTCCTAGAGAAGATATTTCAAGGCAGATCTTATCCTCTCCTAGAAGTTTTCAAAGGCTCCTTTATTTCCTCTGGCTCATCTAGATCAGGCTGGGCATCTTAAAAGATATCGTTCAGCTCTTCTTCGAGTCTCTCAGCCATATTCACCTCTTCCACCAGGGAATCAATGATATCAATACGCATGCACTCCTCTAGAGTGTCCGGATGCTGCATGGCTTTGACAGTATTTAGAATGAACTCATCCTCATTAACTCTCAGGGTTACTTCCCCTTTTTTAACATCAATGAAGGTCCGTTCTATAGCTAGGAAGGGTCTTCCTAGAATGAGGGTTGCACTCTTATGCTCATCTATTTCCAGTACCACAAAATCTGTGGGGAAAGTAAAGGGTCCAACCCTAACAATCATGTCCCCAATCATGCCTGATGAAAGCTTAACAGAGCCATCAGCAAGTTGATGACATATGCGGGTAGGTTTAATTTCATGAGTTAAACAGAGCCTTTTTATTAATGATGAAAGTATTAGGTTAATACCTGCTCCGAGATCACATAGGTCTATCTTTGTGTAGGGATCCCCTAAGGTGCAGGGTATCATAAAGCTCCCAAGATCTTTGAGTTTCTCTGGTATGCACTTTTAGATTACTGCACTGCATCCTTTGGTGAGGAGAACTGTTTCTACCTCTCTCCAATCCTTCTTGTGACTTAAGATATCTTTCAGGAACTTAGCATAAGAAGGTATCCGCTCAAGAGCCTCTACAAAAGGGATCTTAATCTCAAGTGTCTTAAGATAATCTGTAAATCAGGCAAACTATTTATCCTTTTCTGCTTGGCAGAGCTTCTGAGGAAATGGCATCTTGGCCCTGTACTCATCAACTTTAGTTGATGTAGGTTGAATGCCTACAGAAATGGAAGGTGAGTTAGTAGCTTGCTTAGGAGGGATCTTATCAGCACTTATTTGGGCATTCAACACCCTTGTTACCCCATTCCTAGCGTTCAACACCAGGAACTCTGTCCTCTTTTGGGCATTTAACGCCAAGGGTGCTGCCCCTTTCCTAGCGTTCAACACCAGGAACATTGTTCCTTCTTGGGCGTTCAACGCCATGGGTGCTGCCCCCTTCTTGGCATTGAATGTCAATGACATTTCTCTTAAGGCATTCAATGCCCTCAGAGGTGTCTTGGGTTGCAGTCTGGTTACCTTCTATCATCTTTTCTTCTTCTGGTCTCCTGTTGTTCTGAGGTTGGTTGTTTAATGTTTTCTCACTCCTCAGTTGAATATCATGACATTCTTCTTTTAGCTGCTTAGATAATTGTTGCCTAGTTTGACTTAGCTGTGCTTACACATTCCTGTTGGAAGTTTGAGTTTCTCGTAAAGCCTCTTGCAATTCCAGTAACTACTGTGCAAGGGTGTGTAGCTGCTGAGTCAATGGGCCATTTTGTCTTGGAGGGTTAGATTCAGTAGATATTGCCATAACCTCTCCTTTTATGGAAGTCTCATCAACTGAGTACAGATGCTGGTTCATGGCAACTGTCTCAATAAGTTCATGAGCCTCTTCAATTGCTTTCCTCATATGTATAGAGCCACCAGCAGAATGGTCTAGAGACATTCTAGCTATGTCTGTGAGGCCGTAACAAAAGATGTTTAATTGCACCCATTCTGAAAATATTTCAGTGGAGCATTTTCGTTGCATTCTTCTATACATTCCCCAAGCATCATGAAGAGATTTATTATTCTTTTACTTGAAGCCTCGGATGTCCAGCCTTAATTGGGTCAACCTCTTTGGGAGAAAGTATTGATTTAGAAACTTGTCTACTAGCTGCTTTCAGGTTTTTAAGCTGAATTTGTGTTGGTTGTCTAACCACCTTTTTGCTTGATCCCTCACAGCAAAAGGAAAGAGTTGCAGTCTGTAGACATCCTGATCTACTCCCTCATTTTACACTGTGTCAATAATTTGTAGGAAGTTTTCCAGGAATTCAGTAGGCTCTTCTTGTGGAAGACTAGAGTACTGGCAGTTTTGCTGCACTAGAGTAATGAGTTGAGGATTTAGCTCAAAATTACTTGCTCCAATGGGGGTATACTGATTCTTTTTCCATAAAAGTCAGAAGTGGGGGCCATGTAGGACCCCCAAAGTTCTTCTGAACTGTTCATTCCCATTTGGGTTCACGGTGAAGAAAGGTAGGAGAGTTTGGATATTAAGAATTAAAAAGGGAAACTAGAATTAAAATATTTTTTATTTATTAATTAAATTCGAAAAGAAGAAGAAAATTAAAAGCTAATTAACTAAAAAGATTTGAAAATTGAAAGATGATTTTCGAAAAAGAAGAGAAAGGAATTTGTTAGGAAGTTTTGAAAAAGAGGTAAGAGAAAACAAGTAACTAATTAAGAAAGATTTTAAAATAAGATAAGATAGGAGATTTGAAAAAGATTTGATTTTAAAAATTTTTAAATTTAAAATTGGAAAGGAAAAGTCATCAAGATAAGATAAGAATTGAAAAGATTTGAAAAAGATTTGATTTTGAATTTTAAAATTAAGATAAGATAAGATAAAGATTTGAAAAAGTTTTGAATTTTAAAATTTAAATGAAAGATAAGATAGCAAAGAATCAAATTAAAAAAAAAAGATTAGAAAATATTTAAAAAGATAAGATTTGAAATTTGAGTTCACTAACAAGAAAATACTAAACTTAAAAAAATTTTAAATCAAGATAAGAAAAAGAAAGCAAGATTTTCAAAAATTTGAATAAAGATAGAAAACATATTTTTTGATTATTTAAATTAAAGAAGAAAGAGAAAAACAACTAAAAGATACCAAACTTAAAATTTTTAGATCAAAGATGTTAGCTTTTTCAAAAATTTAAAGAAAAACAACTAAAAGACACGAAACTTAAAAATTTTAAGATCAAGAAAAGAAAAGAAACAAGAACAAGTTGAATACCAAGAAGAACACTTAAGAACAATTCGAAAATTTAAAGAAAATAAAGAACACACAAAGGACATCAAACTTAAGAACTGAGACTGGACTCAAACAAAAGACAAAGAAAAGATGGACTTTTGAAAAAGTTTTGTAAAAGAAAACAAAAGACACAAAACAAAAAAGTAAAAATTATCTAATCTAAGCAACAAGATAATTCGGCAGTTTGTCAGATCCAAACAATCCCCGGCAACTACACCAAAAACTTGTTGCACGAAACTGACTTCGCAATATTTGCACAGATAGACCGGCAAGTGCACCGGGTCGTCCAAGTAGTACCTCAGGTGAGTGAGGGTCGATCCCACGAGGATTGTTGGTTTGAGCATGCAATGGACACCTTGCAGATCTTAGTCAAGCGGATAGAAAAGATGATTACTATTGTGAAAAACGCATAAAGCAAATAAATGAATGAAACGTTACTAGATAGGTGTGAAATCAATGGTATGAGAACGGTTGAGGCTTCGGAGATGCTTCTTCCTTCTGGATCAACTTTTCTCACCATCTACTCCAACTTCTAATTGATTCATTCCATGGCAGGCTGTAAGTGACTAATGCCGAGTCAGTGGTCATTAATCTCCTCTGCTTCAGATCAAACGTTGGGTCAGCAGTCATCCAATCTGAAAGAGGGTGAAGCTCTATGATGAGCGGATGATTTATACGCTTTTTGGTATTACTTTTAGGTAGATTTTAGTAGGATCTAGCTACTTTTTAGTATATTTTTATTAGTTTTTAAGCAAAATTTAAATTTCTAGACTTTACTATGAGTTTGTGTATTTTTCTGTGATTTCAGGTATTTTTTGGCTGAAATTGAGGGACCTGAGCAAAAATCTGATTCAGAGGCTGAAAAAGGACTGCTGATGCTGTTGGATTCTGACCTCCCTGCACTCGAAATGGATTTTTTTGTAGCTACAAAAACCCAAATTGCGCGCTCTCATTTGTGTTGGAAAGTAGACATCCTGGGCTTTCTAGCAATATATAATAGTCCATACTTTTCTTGAGTTTTGACGACGAAAACTGGCGTTCAAACGCCAACTTCCTGCCCTATTCCGGCATTAAACGCCAAAAACAGGATAGAAGCTTCAGTTAAACGCCCAAACTGGCATAAAAACTGGCGTTTTACTCCAAGAAAAGTCTCTACACATGATAGCTTCAATGCTCAGCCCAAGCACACACCAAGTGGGCCCGGAAGTGGATTTCTGCATCAATTACTTACTTCTGTAAACACTAGTAACTAGTCTAGTATAAATGGGACCTTTTACTATTGTATTAGACATCTTTGGATTATCCTTAGATCATCTTTGGACGTTTAGTTCTTAGACCTAGGTCTTGGTTATTCTGGTTCCCCCTCTGGGGCTAAAGCCAATGAACACCATTATCACTTATGTATTTTCAACGGTGGAGTTTCTACACACCATAGATTAAGGTGTGGAGCTCTATTGTTCCTCGAGTATTAATATAATTACTACTATTTTCTATTCAATTCATTCTTATTCTTGTTCTAAGATATCCATTCGCACACAAGAACATGATGAATGTGATGATTATGTGACGCTCATCACCATTATCAACTTATGAGCGTGTGCCTGACAAACACTTCCGTTCTACATGAAAACAAGCTTGAATACATATCTCTTGGATTCCTGGTCCATGCATTTGATTGCCTCTCCTGACAACAGAGCCTTCAATTCCTTGAGATCAGAGTCTTCGTGGTATAAGCTAGAACCAATTGGCAGCATTCTTGAGATCCGAAAAGTTTAAACCTTGTCTGTGGTATTTCGAGTAGGATCTGGGATGGGATGACTGTGACGAGCTTCAAACTCATAACTGTTGAGCATAGTGACAGACGCAAAAGGATCACTAGATCCTATTCCAACACAAGTGAGAACCAACAGATGATTAGCCCTACGTAACCCGTAGCTGGGCTATTTTCACTGAGAGGACGGGAGGTAGCCATTGACAACGGTGATACCCGAACATACAGCTTGCCATAGAAAGGAGTATGAAGGATTAGATGAAGGTAGTAGGAAAGCAGAGATTTAGAAGGAATAACGTATCTCCATACGCTTATCTAAAATTCCATCAATGAATTACATAAGTATCTCTATCTTTATTTTATGTTTATTTATCTTTTAATTATCAAAACTCTATAACCATTTGAATCCGCCTGACTGAGATTTACAAGATGACCATACTTGGCTTTAAGCCGACAATCTCCGTGGGATCGACCCTTAATCACGTAAGGTTTATTACTTGGACGACCTAGTGCACTTGCTGGTTAGTTGTGCGAAGTTGTTAAAAAGAGTTGAGATTACAATTGTGCGTACCAAGTTGTTGGCGCCATTGAGATCATAATTTCCTGCACCACTCTATCAGTCCATTCCCTTAAAGATCCTACCCAAAGCGCCACAGACAAGGTCGGATCTTCTGGATCAGAGAATGCTGCTCCTCGGATTCTAGCCTATACCACAAAGGCCCTAATCACCCCGTACCTCGGCTGAACTGATGTCTCGAGAAGTCCCCAACAAAGTCGCAGATTAGCCGTCTAAGAGATGTATAATTAAGTTAGTGGTTCATTACTATCCTATCAAGGACTCACAAGAACCTATGTGAATAGGGATGATGGTCAAGTTACACTCCCAATTTATTAAGATGAAGAACGAACATACATCTTAGAATAGAATCGAGCATAGATTGAAGTAGAATATTGATATTATTAATTCATAAGAATCAGCAGAGCTCCTAACTTTAACCTAGGAGGTTAGTGACTCTGATGTACCACTATTTCGTGGTACATTTTGTGCTTAATTTAGGTGGATTTTATCCACTTTTCCAACATTTTTTCAATGAAATGGCATGGTTTCATAATTTTCTGCTAATTTGTGCTTGAGTGTGAAAACATGCTTTTTAGGTCTTTAATTGATTAATTTTGATTCACCTTTGATTCCACTACATGCCTTGATGTGTTTGTTAAGTGAATTCAGGTTGAAAAGGCTAGGGATAAATCAAAGGAATGAAGAGAAAAGCATGCAAAATGGAGAAATCATGGAAAACCAATGATTTGGGATCCATTCACCGACGCGCAGTCGTGGAAAAGCAAAGTTGCATGGCGACGCGTACGCATACATGACGCGTACGCGTGGATGGAAAATTTCCAAGCGACGTGTATGCATCGATGCTCGCATGTGACTTCATTAAAGTGAAAATGCTGGGGGCAAATTATGGGCTTCCAAAGCCCAAATCCAACTCACTTCTGAGCCTATTTCATGCAGAAATCAAGAGGAGTCAAAGGGGGGGAGTCATAATTGAATTTTGGAGGGAATGCTTTAGGATAGTTTCTAT
The DNA here is from genome assembly GCF_003086295.3 of Arachis hypogaea. Lineage (NCBI taxonomy): Eukaryota > Viridiplantae > Streptophyta > Magnoliopsida > Fabales > Fabaceae > Arachis > Arachis hypogaea. The sequence goes on along the minus strand of NC_092044.1, from coordinate 50,031,628 downwards.
AGAGAAAAGCTCTCTCTTCTCTCTTCTCTCTTAGATCTAGGTTTAATTCATGCTTTGATTTACTTTTCCTTTATCAATTCTTGTTCTTCTACCTTTCCTCTCTCTAGTTTGGCATTTTATTGTTATAATTGTTTACTTTTATGTTGATGAACTCTTGTTTCCTATTTTTCTTTTAATGCAATTTATGTTTTATGTTCCTTTATTGTTTAATTTCTTTGTTCTTGTTATTTCCTTGCATTTGGTAGTGTTAGATTTTATATTTCTTGTCATTTTACTATGCTTTCCTTTTATGCCTTCCAAGAGTTTGACAAAATGCTTGGAAGGATGCTAGATTAGATTTTTCTCCTCTAGGCTTTGGTTGAGTAATTGCAAACTCTTGAGTTATCAAACTCTTTTGTTGATTAATAATTGAAAGTTGATAGTTGATTTGAATTCCACTAAAGCTAGTCCTTCCTAAGGAGTTGACTAGGACATGAGGAATCAAATTGATTATTTCCACTTGACTTTCCTTCATAGTTAGAGATTGACTAAGTAGAGCAATGGACAATTCTTGTCACAATTGAGGAGGATAATGAGGATAGGACTTCTAGTTCTCATTCCTTGCCAAGAGCTTTCTTAGCTATTAGTTTAATTCTCGCAATTCACTTCTTTTGTCCCTTATCCAAAACCCCTAAATACTTGTCCCATAACTAATAACAAGAACACTTCCCTGCAATTCCGTTGAGAGACGACCCAAGGTTTGAATACTTCGGTTTATATTTTTGGGGTTTGTTACTTGTGACAAATAATTTTTTTGTATGAGAGGATTGTTTGTTGGTTTAGAAACTATACTTACAATGAGATTTTATTGTGAAATTCTAACCCATCAATTTTCCCTTCATCAAAATGGCACCGTTGCCAGGGAATCGCAAATGTGCACTTGTTATTGATTATTGTATATATGTGAATATTGTGAATATGTTTGCTTTTTGTTTCTTTGTTTGTTTTTGTTAGTTTTAGGATTTGGGTTTCTCTGTTTCTTGATAGATTTTGTTTTCAATTGCTTTTGCTATCAAGAATTCTCATCCTTTTGGCTATGAGTTTGGTTGCAACTATGTTGTAGGAAGAGGAGATCACAATGAGAATATACATCAAGGATGGAACAATCAAAGGTGGGAGGAGCCTCAAGCTTATGATTAACCTTCTTGCCAATAACCTCCTCCGGTCTTATATAGGTATAATTCCACTCCTTATGCATATCAATCTAATGGATGTGGTAGTCCTTATTGTACTTGCCAACAACCACCACCACATGCCTATGAACCACCTCCTCAACATAATCCTCAACCATACTCACAAGAAGAACCACCCTCCTATCATGAACCTTTCCTCCAAAATGATGAACCCTCCTATCCACCCCAACCCCCAATGGATGATTCTCTCACTTTATTCCTTCAAAGGCAACAAGAGATGAAAAGGGAGGTACTAGAATCTACGACCACCTTGATAAAGGTAGTAAACACTTTAGCCTCCTAGTACCTATGCACTCAAGGCACTTCCATTGCCACTTGTGAATGATCAAAAGAAGAGCATAGCATGAAAGAGAGATTGGAAAATCCAGTGGAGAATGAGGTATTTGATTTTGTATTGGAGCAATTGGAGGAACCTATGCTTGTTAAAAAAGTTGAAGAAGTGGTTGAAGACTTAGGAGATGCGGAACACCCATGAGAACCAAGAGTTATAGAAAGCCCCTCCAAGAAGATTGAATTTGATATTGAGGAGGAGAGTGCACAACCTCCAAAATAATTGTTGAATGAAAACTTGGAAGAAATGAAGCAAGAATTAAGTTCCCTTGGTGATGAAGACCATGCATCGAACCTTCTTGGTGATGAATCCTTTGAACTTGAAGAACCTTCTCCCGGTGAATTTGAAAGCAATGAGGAGGTAGATTTCTCTCATCCTCCCATTTATGATTTGAGTGATGGAGAAGAGCTAGATGAAGTTGATGAACAAAGGATTGAAATTGAAAAAGTTTGTAAAAAGGTGGAGGTAAGTAAGGAACAATACAAGGGAGTGGAGCTTGCAAGGACATTGGAAATACCTCTCCCCAAGCCATCACCATCCATTATTTCATTCAAGTGGGTAAATCTCTCATCTCTAAGCTTTAAGATCCCACTTGAATATGGTTTACTTGAGACAGATGGGCAACTTAGAGCTCTTTGTGGCTTTAAAAGCAAAAGCGAGATGGTTAGTGGTAGGCATTGTATGTTAAAGTCCATGATGGTCACATGCTTAAGACTTAAAAGCAAAGGTTGGTGTAGAGCTAGATTGCTTGGGTCTAGGATGGTGTTTGGTCACCTCATTGAGAATTCATCTTGCTTGCCACCCGAATGGTCTAATGAGAATCAACTTGAAGACCGGTGTAGAAATAAGATATGGGATCCCGGCATACATGAGGATCAACTTTGGGAGCCCTTAGCTTGTGTAGAACTCCATCAAGACTTGGTGATATTAATTGTGAAGAATGGAGCTTATTAGAGATTCAAGCATTGGTGGATGTTCCAAGATGAATTTAAGCACAAGCCACCTTGAGGAGGAGCTCCCCGTAAGTCCAACTTAAGGATAATAAATAAAAGTCCTAAGTGTCAGATACCCCACCATGGTAAAATCTTTCCTTTTTCTTTTTTGTAAATATTAGTAAAGTTAGTTTAATTTCATGTTTTGATTGGTTGTTGAGTATAGTTGGTAGTCTAGCATGTTAAATAAGGTTATATGTTGTTTTGGTAGCTATTTGGAGGTTTGGAATGCTTGGTTTGGTGCAAGAACATGGAAAATTTTGAAAAATAGAACACCAATCCATGCGTACACGTCATCCACACGTACGCGTGGATCCAAGTTTTTCGACCATCCACGCGCACGCGTGCCCCACGAGTATGTGTCGATCCAGAAGTTTCACCTCCCAGCAAAAAACCCGAGAGTTGTGCCCACCTCATGCCAACTTTATGCCTGAGGCATAACCCTATCCATGCGTACGCATCACCTCACGCGTATGCGTCGATTCTCTCAATAACCTACCACGCGTACGCGTGACTGACACGTATACGTCGATGCCATTTCACCACCCCACGTGCCTGCTTCACCATACTTCTTTTCTCATCTTCTTTCCATTTTTTTCCTTCTTCTTTCTTCTTCCCTTCTCCTACCCCTCTTCCAAGACTTCCAAACACCATTGATAACCATTCCTTTTAGTTAGTTAGTTATTTAGTTAGTTTAAATTTTCATTTCATTTTCTCTTTTTGTTTCTTTGATAAGTGTGGGATTATTAATCTTGCTTACTGTTAATTACTGCTGATTACTAATGACATGTTAGTTTAACATCATTGTTATTAATTCTCATTGTTGGATTCTCTTGTTGAGGTTACGATTCATTACATTGTTTCGAATTTTTCATGCCTAACTTTTGTGGATACCAAGTACATGTTACACTGCCTCCAATTATCTTAACTCTTTGGAATTGCATGATCTGGCCACCATGTGATTTAAATCATTTTCTTTGATTAGGCACTTTCTTGATGGATGTTGTGCATTTATCTCAATGCATTGAATTTCTTGATCATATGCATCCATATGTTTTTGGCTTGAATGCTTTCATGCCTCTTTATTTCTTGTTTAGTTGTTTTAACCTACAAGTTAAAAGTATTTCAAACACAGTAGAATGAGTGAAGTGCATGCTCTTTTGTGTAATTGTGACAAAACTTTTTATGCTAGTAGCCGTGTGTTCTAAACCGCGCGCAACTTAGAACTCACACTCTCTTTTTCTTCAATGTCACACTAATTCACTCACTTCGTTCTAGTGATTTAACTCATTCAAAGAATTTGCGCTTCCTTGCTTTTGTATTTTCTCATCTTATGGTGTTATTTTTTGTTTTTCATAAATGATGTACCATAAGCAAAAATGGAAGCGGAGGAAAAGAATACGCAGCACCCGGTTGATCGCCAGCTGAAGGTGGCAATCCAGAGAGTCGCCATACCCCCTTGCTCATCTATGGATGCACCGAGGACGGTGCAAACTTTTAAGTGTGGTGAGGTTGTCCGACCGGCCGGCGATTTTAGGTGACAAATTTCTAATCCCAACACTTGTGTATTTCATTTTTAGGTCTTTTAGGATTTTTACTTGCATTTTCTTATTTTGCATATATATACATAATAAGCTTAGTCAAAATAGTGATATTTTTCAAGAAAATTACCTATAGGGCATTGACATCCCAATTGATTTGAGTGAAAACTTTTCATTGAACTTGCTTGAATTATATATTACGGATCATGTTTTGAGCAAAGGATAAACAACCCTGGGAGTTTTGACCCTTAATTGCGTGGTTACATCCTATAACCACTTATTTTCATTTTTGTGTGTGCATTATTTGCTTTCTATGATTGTAATTTTTGATTTGTTTGATTCTTTATGTCCATTATATTGTGTAGACATGCATTTATGTGATTGAGGCCATTATTTTATTTAGCTCACTTACCCAAATAGCCTACCTTTCATCTTCCATTGTTAGCCAATTTTGAGCCTACGATTAACCCACTCGTTCTTAATTTAGGACATCACAAGCTTTAAAGCAAAAAACAATAAATGTTCTTAATTTGGATCTTTGATTAGCTTAGGCTAGTGAGTGTGTATCATTCAAATGTAGGGAAACTTGGGACATTGGTTGAGGTAAAAAGGCATTTTTACTTTTTGTTGAAAATATTAGGAATTGGGTATATACTCATGTGTTAATTAAATATAAAGCCATACGCATTGATACTTTTGTATATACTTTATTACAAAAAAAAAATGGGAAAATAAAAAGAAAAAAATACATATAACAAAAGAAAAAAAATAGGAAAAAAAGAATGAAAAAGAAAAGTAATAAAAAGGGGACAAAATGCCCCGAAGTGAAGCTCAATAATAATCAATACATACGAGTTATGATAAAAAAAGAGAATGCATGAGTATGTGAAAATGTGAGGAATGGGTAGTTAGGTTAGCTTTGAATTTGTATAGGTTTTATATAGGTTAGGTGGGAAGTTTACGTTAATCAAAGATTCAAATCTTTAGTCCACTTAACCATATGCATCCTACCTTGACCCTAGCCCCATTACAACCTTATGAAAAGACCTCATGATGATTGTATGCATGCCTGGAATAATTGTTGATTGTTAGATGAAAAACAAATCTTGGAAAGCATGATTAGAGGAGAATTGAGTGAATCAACCCTAAACACTTGAGCGACTAGAGTGCAAACACTTTCGGTGAGGGTTCGATGCTCAATTACATGTTTTCACCTAGAATCAACACTTTTTTTTGCAAGTTTGTAAAATCTTTAATAGCTCAATTCAATTGTGGTTTGGCTTGGTTGTTAATACCCTTAACCCTTATGCTTATATTGATACTCTTGGGAATTGATTGATTTTGACCAAGTAGTTGCATTCATTTAGATAGTTGCATGTAGGTAGATTGCATAAAATTTAGTTTACATTGAATAAATAATAGTACCCTTTGTTTCTTTCTTGATTAAGCATGAGGACATGCTTGGTTTAAGTGTGGGGAGATTGATGCACCACTATTTCATGGTACATTTTGTGCTTAATTTAGGTGGATTTTATCCACTTTTACCACATTTATTCAATGAAATGGCATGGTTTCATAATTTTCTCCTAATTTGTGCTTGAGTGTGAAAACATGCTTTTTAGGCCTTTAATTGATTAATTTTGATTCACCTTTGATTCCACTAGATGCCATGATGTGTTTGTTAAGTGAATTCAGGTTGAAAAGGCTAGGGATGGATCAAAGGAATGAAGAGAAAAGCATGCATAGTGGAGAAATCATGGAAAACCAAGGATTTGGGATGCATTCACCAACGCGCACGCGCAGTAGACGCGCATGCTTGGAAAAGTGAAGTTGCATGGCGACGCGTACGAGTGGATGGAAAATTTCCAAGCGACACGTACGCGTGATCCACGCGTACGTGTCGATGCTCGCACGTGACTTTATTAAAGTGAAAATGCTAGAGGCGAATTCTGGGCTTTCCAGGCCCAAATCCAACTCACTTCTGAGCCTATTTCATGTAGAAATCAAGAGGAGTCAAAGGGGGGAAGTCATAATTGAATTTTGGAGGGAATGTTTTAGGATAGTTTCTAGAGAGAGAAGCTCTCTCTTCTCTCTAGAATTAGGTTAGATCTAGAATTAGGATTTCTTAGGTCTTTAATTCATGCTTTGATTAACTTTTCCTTTTCAATTTCTTGTTCTTCTTCCTTTGCTTTCTTAGATTAGTGATTTACTTCGTGTAATTCTTTACTTTTATATTGATGCACTCTTCCTTCTTCTATTTTCCTTTTAATTCAATTTATGTTCATGTTCCTGTGTTGTTGTTTTGAATTATTGTTATTGATTTCTTGCAATTAGTAGTTGTAGATCTACTTTTCTTGCAATTTCATCTTGCTTTCCTTTTATGCCTTGCAAGTGTTTGATTAAATACTTGAAAGGATTCTAGAGTAGATTTTTCTCCTCTTGGCTTTGGTTGAGTAATTAGAGACTCTTGAGTTATCAAACTCTTTTGTTGATTAATAATTGAAAGTTGCTAGTTGATTTGAATTCTACTAAAGCTAGTCTTTCCTTAGGAGTTGATTAGGACTTGAGGACCCAAATTGATTATTTCCACTTGACTTTTCTTCATAGTTAGAGGTTAACTAAGTGGAGCAATGGACAATTCTTGTCACAATTGAGGAGGATAATAAGGATAAGAGTTCTAATTCTCATACCTTGCTAAGAGCTTTCTTAGCTATTAGTTTAATTCTTGCCATTTACTCTTCATGTCCCTTATCCAAAACCCCAAAATATACATCTGATAACCAATAACAAGAACACTTCTCTGGATTTCCTTTGAGAGACGACCCGAGGTTTGAATACTTCGGTTATTTTTATTGCGGTTTGTGCTTGTGACAAACAATTTTTTGTATGAAAGGATTGTTTGTTGGTTTAGAAACTATACTTGCAACGAGATTTTATTGTGAAATTCTAAACCATCAAAATTCCACTCATCAGACTCATACTGTACATAATGATGTTCGAAAATACAATGGGGAGGAAGTATTTCAAAAGTTCTTAAAAAAGGGTGATCTCATCCTATATATACTAATCTGCAAACTAAGAATTACAGAAATAAGATAAACTAGTCTTGTAGTGTGAAAAATCCACTTTTCGAGCCCACTTGGTAATTGTTTTGACTGAGTTTGAGTGAAGCCACGAGCTAGTGCTCCCTTAGAGGTGTTGAACACTGGCTTGGGACTCCGTTTTGGGTGTTGGACGCCAGCTGCTCCTTTTTGGGCGTCCAGCGCTAGGAATGAGGTAGGTGGCTGGCATTGAACGCCAGTTTTGGGAAAGCCCTGGATGTTAGCTTTCAATAGCCGTTGAGAGCTCGCCATTAGGATTTCTGTAGCTCCAGAAATGCTCCTTCGAGTGCATGGAGGTTAGAATCCAACTGCATCTACAGTCCTTTCTTTGTCTCTGAATCAGACTTTGCCAAAATTCCTTAATTTCAGTTAGAATTTACCTTAAATCATATGAAAACACACAAACTCAAAGTAGAAACTAAAAATGTGAATTCAGCACTAAAACCTATAAAAATAGAATAAAACTTAAACAAAACGTGATGAAAACTATATGAAAATGATGCCAAAATGCGTATAAAATATCTGCTTATCATGCTTCTTCTTCTAAATTAACATGTCGTGCTCTCTACTTTAACAATGAATGATTCCTTCAATGGCAAGGCTATAAGTGATTAAGCCATGGGTCGTGGTTATTAATCTACTCAGGTCTAGACCGAACATCCAAACAGACTAGATCAATCTAGGAGAGGGTGTAGCGCGTGCAAGTCAATCGCTTTGTTGATCCTACTCAAAACGCCACAAACAAGGTTGGATCTTCTGGATCAGAGACAACTGCTCTTATGGTTCTACCCGTATAGAGCCATAGGAACCTCAATTGCCCAGACTAACGAGGTTATATGTCACATACCCTGATTAATCCAGATAATTCTATTGGAACCCCTGATGCATCCTCAAGCTATAGCTCAATACTATCTGGGTCAAGACTCGTAAGAACTCAGGTGGAATCGAGATTCATAAGAATGAAGAACGATAATGCATCATAGAATAGAATCAAACATAAATTGAAATAGAAAAGTACATGTATTAATTTATAGGACTCAACAGAGCTCCTAACCTTGACATAGGAGGATTAGTTACTCATACTGTACAGAGAAATAACAGAAATATATTCGAAAGTAGTAAAGTAGAGATCCTAAACAATGGTGATCTCTTTTCTATTTATACTAACCTAGATCTAAAGAAGTGGGCATTGAACGCCCACTATGAGGTACCTTGGCTGCTTCCTTGCTCTCTTTGTGGTGTTGAATACTAGGTTTGGGCATTCAACACTACCTTGGTCCTTTTGGGGTGTTGAACACCCCAAAAGGTGTAGTCTGGGCATTCAACACCCATTTTGGGCTGTCCAATTCGAATAAAAACATAGGCCATTATATATTTCTAGAAGACCTAGAAGTTAGATTTCCAACACCATTGAGAACGCATCATTTGGACCTCTGTAACTCCAAAAATACTAGTTTGAATGCATGGAGGTCAGAATCTGACAACATCTGCTCTGCTTTCCTTGCCTCTGGATCAGACTTTGCCAAAACTTCACCAAATTCACCCAAAATTCACCTAAAATCATAGAAAAACATAAAAGCTCAAAGCAATATCCAAAGAAATGAATTCTGCAATAGAACCTACTAAAACATAGCAAAACATACTGAAAACACTAAGAAATTGATGCCAAAAAGCGTATAAAATATCCACTCATCAGAACACTAAACTTACACTGTTACTTGTTCTCAAGTAACCAAAAACAAGTAGGATTAAAAAGAAGAGAAAAAAATACAACAGGTCTCAGAGTTTTCGATAAAGCCCAGTTCTAAGGACTGAGTGGGGCTTGTAGTTCTTTACTTCTGAATAGTTTTGGCATCTCATTTCTCTTCGAAGCTCAGAGGTGATGGTGTTTTTGTGGAAAAATGAATTTCCAACACAAAAATCCAACCGGCAAGTATACCAAGTCGCATCAAGTAGTAATAACTCACAAGAGTGAGGTCGATCCCACAGGGGTTGATGGATCAAGCAACTTTAGTGGGTGATTAGTTTAGTCAAGCTAACATTGAAGGGATATTGGATGAAATGTAGCCAACAGAATTATAAATGACAGGAAACTTAAAGTTGCAGAAAGTAAAATTGCATAAAACTTAAATAACAAGAAAGTAAAATAGTTGAAACTTAAATTGCAAGAAAAGTAAATTGCAGTAAATATAAAGGGGAATGGGAACAAGGAGATTAAAGCAAGCAACAAGCAGAACTTGGAACAATTGCATAAGAATTAAATTGCATGAAAAGTAAAAGGACTTGGGTGCTGGGAATTAAAATTCAACAAGAGAATGTAAGGAGCAATCAAGCAGAAGAGTAACTTGCAACCGATCTCAAACAGAAAGCAGAATTGCTTGAAGAAGCAAACAGAAATTAAATTCAACTCAATTGGAAAATCAAAATGAAGATCTCAGGAAATCAAAGAGACTAGAAAACAAGTCTAGATCTCAATTCCTTCCTTGATCAAAGTAGAAAATAATCAGCAGAAGAGAAGTAAATCAAGCAGCAAGTGAAATGTAAATCCAATTCTCAATTATGCAGAAGAACAAAGTAGAGATGTTGCAGAAGGAGAATGAAAACAGAATTCCTTCCAATCTCCACCCCAGATTCAAAACAGAAATGAAAACTCAAATAGAGAGCTATCTACTACTACTACTCCCTAATGGAGCAAGCCCCTTTCTAATGGAGCCTCTTGATGCCTTTATATAGGCTTTACAAAATGAAAAAATGAAAATGAAATTAAAACAAATTACAAAAATGAAAATCCTAATTTAATTGATCCATGTGCCTTTGAGTGATGGTGTGGGCTTTGCTTGCTTTGGATTTGAGGAGAAATGGGTTTGGTTGGCCTTGAGTCAATTTGGAGAGGAATTGAATTTAAATGGAATTTTGGTTGAATTTTGGCCCATGAGTATTTGCTCCCAGGAGGCTGCCCTGCTCTTGTGGAGGGCAGAGCAGGGAAACTTTGTGTGGGTATCCAATTTGTGTGCCAAGGCTTGGAAGCATCAGGATGCTGCCCTACCCTTGGGGAGAGCAGGGCAGTGGTGGCATGGTGCGTGCCATGCTTCCCTGGGCCGTGTCAAAGTGATGCGTGCAAGCTCCCTTGTGTGTAGCGCTCCCCACTTCCCCTTAGGTGCTTGTGTTCAAACCTTGGTGAAAGCACTTGAGGAGCAATTTTTCCTTGATTTTCCATGAAGAGAGCACGACATTGCCCTGCTCTCCAAGAGGGCAGAGCAGAAAATTGAGCGCTACTTTGCTTTGGAGTGAGGATCCAGCTTTGAGCCTTGGTGGAAGCACTTTGGTTTATTTTTGCTTATTTTTTACCCTTAAAGATGCCTTTCACTCATGCCTCAATTGTACGCCAAATATAGATTGCTATATATCGTTGGAAAGCTCTGAATGTCAGCTTTCCAACGCAACTGGAAGCACATCAATCGGACATCTGTAGCTCAAGTTATAGCCCTTTGAAGTAGGCATGGTCATGCTGTGAGCGGCCAGATTTTAACTTAGCGAAAATTTGCTCCAACCTCACTTTGTTTCATCATGATTCTGCCCTGCCCTTGGCAAGAGCAGGGCAGTGTGCATGCTGGTTGCTTTCTTCTTTAATTTGGTCATGGGCCACGCTTTTAAAAGCGTGGCCTAAGGCTCCAAAGTGTGTCCCAACTTCAAAGTGTGCTCCAAAGCTCTTTTTTCCTCTTTTTTTGTGCTTCTTTGCTTCTTTTTCTTCTTATTTCCTACAAGATTTATAAAATTAAAAGATCAAAGAAATCTTCCAATTAAGTACAAAAGAATGCAATATTTAAGCACTAATCATCAATTTCTTGTATGAAAAAGCATAGAAAAATAGGTATATGATGACATGTTATCAAGAGGCATTGGCATATATCAGGGTTTAGAGTCTAAATGATATTATTAGTTCTCTTTTTTAAGTTCTTCTTGATTCTTGAACACAGCTTCCTCTTTGGTGCTTTGCACCTTATTGAGCCTAGCCATGACTCTAAGCGTTTTGTTTCCCATATTACCACTGGATACATAAACGCCACGTACACTTAACTGGGGGAACCCTTTGCATTCAAATTTAGCTTTGCTTAAATTCCCAGTCAGTGGTGCCCAGAGTTCTTAAGCGTACTCTTTTGCTTTGGATCACTACTTTAACTGCTCAGTCTTACGCTTTTAACTTGACTCCTTCACACCACAAGCATTTAGTTAGGGATAGCAACTCAATTGAGCTTTGTCCCTCCTAACCATTGATGCTCAAAGCCTTGGATCCTTGCTCTTTTGATTTTTCTTTGATGAGCACTCTTTTCTCTCTCTCTCTCTCTCTCTCTCTCTCTCTCTCTCTCTCTCTCTTTTGAAATAGGAATGATGTTTCTTTTGCTTTAATAATATAAATAATTTGGATTTTTCTGAGTGTGAATAATATTTCTCTCGATTCAATATTCTTCCAAGAGCCAACACCCTCAACTTCAAGACAATTATGCATAGTTAATTCATGCATTCAGATAGTAAATGCAAGGCCACCACTTTTGGATTAGAATGAATGCTGTATAATTAACTCTAGAAATTTTGGATTTTACTACTTCTTTTTGAGAGAAGAAAGACATTTTATTATTTAAATTTACTAGAATGACAAGTGGAATATCTCATACTCAATTGACATAAAGGAAAATTAACTACTAGAAAGTAAATAAAAAAACAAAATTCAACTAGTGATCAAGTAACTTAAATATAAGAAATAGGAAATAGAATAGGCACAGGATGGGATTGAAACTCATCCATCTTAATTATGGTTATCATTGTCTTCTTCAGGAGCTACTTTTTGGCGCTTCTGCTCTTCTTGTGCATGCCCCTCCTTCTCAAGTTCTTCAACTAGCTTCTGCAACATGCAAGACTGGTTCTTTTGTTCCTCTCTTAATTGATCCATAGTGGTTTGTAACTGTTCAACTCAGGTTGCCAGTCGAGTCCAACTTTCAATTAGAGGGATATTATGTTCTTGAGGTGGCTCGGGAGTCTTTCTTTTAGGAAGCTCAACTGGTTAACGAACCTTCTCTGGTGCTAAACCTCTAGAGCTCTCCATCACTTCTTTGGTGATTGGAGCTTCCACTGCGATGCATATGTCTCTATTAAACAAGACCCCAGCCTCACTACACACACGAGAGATGAGGTTTGGGAAGGCCAGTTTGGCCTGAGTAGAAGTTTTATTTGCAAACTTGTAGAACTTATAAGGGATTATCTAGTGAACTTCCACCTCACTGCCCAGCATGATGCAATGGATTATCACTACTATCATAATAGTAACTTTAGAATGGTTGGTAGTGGAAAGTATGAAGTGCCCTTTGAAGTCCAGCCAACCCCTAGCAACTGGTTTGAGATCCATTCTTCTAAGTTGGTTTGTTTTGTTCTTCTTATCTTTGATCAACTTATATCCGGGTAAACATATGTCTTCAAGGACTTGATCTAGCTTCGGATTAACTACTGCCCTCCTATTAAAGGAGTTACGGTGTTATCTTTTTGCGGAGGCAGTTTGAGAATTTCCCTCACCCTATCTAGATCAAAATACAACAATCTTCCTCAGACCATGGTGTGCCAAGTATGGAATCCTTGCCCAGCAGGATCTAGCTACTTTTAGGGATGTTTTCATTGGTTTTTGTGTTAAATTCACATTTCTGGACTTTACTATGAGTTTGTGTGTTTTTCTATAATTTCAGATATTTTCTAGCTGAAATTGAGGGACCTGAGCAAAACTCTGAAAGAAGGCTAACAAAGGACTGCTGATGCTGTTGGATTCTGACCTCCCTACACTCGAAATGGATTTTCTGGAGCTACTAAACTCCAAATGGCGCAATATATAATAGTTTATACTTTATTCGTGATTAGATGACGTAAACTGGCGCTCAACGCCAGTTCCATGCTGCATTCTGGAGTCAAACGCCAAAAACACGTCACGACCCAGAGTTGAACGCCAAAAACACGTTAGAACTTGGCATTCAACTCCAAAGGAAGTCTTAGCTCGTGTAAAGATCAAGCTCAGCCCAAGCACACACCAAGTGGGCCCCAGAAGTGGATTTCTGCATCAATTACTTACTTCTGTAAACCCTAGTAGCTAGTTTAGTATAAATATAACATTTTACTATTGTATTCAGTGTCTTTTGACCACGTTAAATCTTTGGTCTCAGTTTTATTTTATTATTCATCTTAGGAGACTATTGATGACAATTGGGGGCTGGCCTTCGGCCATGCCTAAACCTTCATCACTTATGTATTTTCAACGGTGGAGTTTCTACACACCATAGATTAAGGGTGTGGAGCTCTGCTGTACCTCGAGTTTCAATGCAATTACTACTATTTTCTATTCAATTCGACTTGTTCTTATTCTAAGATATTCGTTGCACTTCAACATGATGAATGTGATGATCCGTGACACTCATCATCATTCTCACCTATGAACGCAATCACTTCCGTTCTACTTTAGACCGGGCGCATATCTCTTTAATTTCTTAATCAGAATCTTCGTGGTATAAGATAGAATTGATGGCGGCATTCATGGGAATCCGAAAAGTTTAACCTTGTCTGTGGTATTCCGAGTAGGATTCAGGGATTGAATGATTGTGACGAGCTTCAAACTCGCGATTGTTGGGCGTGATGACAAACACAAAAGAATCAAGGGATTCTATTCCAACATGATCGAGAACCGACAGATAATTAGCCATGCCGTGACAGAGCATTTGGACCTTTTTCACTGAGAGGATGTGATGTAGCCATTGACAACGGTGATGCCCTACATACAGCTTGCCATAGAAAGGAATAACAAGGATTGAAGGAAGGCAGTAGAAAAGCAGAGATCCAACAGGGACAAGCATCTCCATACACTTATCTGAAATTCCCACCATTGAATTACATGAGTAACTCTATCTTTATTTTCTGCTCTATTTATTATTCGAAAACTCTATAACATTTATTATCCTCCTAACTGAGATTTACAAGATGACCATAGCTTGCTTCATACCAACAATCTTCGTGGGATCGACCCTTACTCACGTAAGGTATTACTTGGACGACCCAGTGCACTTGCTGGTTAGTTGTGCGGAGTTGTGACTAAGTGTGATTCATGTTTGAGAGCGTTACCAAGTTTTTAGCGCCATTGTTGATGATCACAATTTCGTGCACAAGTCTCCAAAGCTATCCAACTCCCAATGTTGCATGGCAACATTTCCAAAGATATTCCCCTTGAAAACAAGTGTGAGATTTCCTGGGTATAGTGGCCGAATCTCCCTTCCTTAATTTTCCTATCTAGTACCATCAATGTCCCTTTTGATTCCCTATATTCGAAAAAAATGCAAATGGTAGATTTGAAATTTTCGGTGGGAAAACTTAAGGTGTGAATTAGCTAAGAAAAAAAATATTTTTCTTTTATTTTTAGATAGCTAAATGCTTTCCAAGAATGCAAATCAATCAACCACTAAATTTCCCATGCATGCAACATTGGTCCAGCAAACTTGTTTGTGATCATATAGTGCAACAAGTTTGGGGAGTAATTTCACCTCATAAAGTGTGTTCAAGCTCACTTGGTGTGCCTTGAACACTAAACTTATCATGTACTATACGTTGCATGTAAAGGGGTCTAATATTGGTCGTCAAAATTGATTTAAAAATCCATGAAAATTGCCTTATTACTACTATTAGAAATTAAAGGAAGAGGGCATAGAACATGGGTTGCCTCCCATGAAGCGCTTCTTTAGCGTCATTAGCTTGACGTTTGGTCCTTGTCAAGGTGGCTGATAGTGCTTGAAATCTTCCCCCCTTGTAGTGAACCTATTTCCATTGGCCTTGTTGATAAGCTCCATATGCTCTAGGGACAAGATTTTGTTGATGGTGTACACTGAAGGCAGCTGGGATGGGATAGTGGGGAGGTGAGGTGGTATAGATGGGAAGTATGTAGAGACCACTTCATCTCCGGGTGAGAAATCTTCTGTAGGGATTTTCTTCTTTCTCCATCCCCTTGGGACTTTTTTTCTTGTGTCTGTTGATGCCAACTTGTTCCTTATGGTTTCCTTTTTGAGAATGGTTTTGTTGTCTAATTCAAGTGATTCTGATGGGTCTGGTTCCTTTTGGATTACACTTGGTTGTTGCTCCTTTTGATCACATTGGTTGTTAACCACAAGAGTCCTTATGTGTGGTGCTTGTGCTTCCTTGTTTGGCTCCTCCATCAACTCTTTGTTATCATGATCTGCTTCTTGTGAGAGGTTGAAAACTTTGAAAGTGAGCTGATCATCATGTATTCTCAACACTAGCTCTCCTTGTTCCACATCTATGAGTGCTCTGGCTGTGGCTAAGAATGGCCTTCCCAGAATGATGGGGTAAATGGGATTCTCATCCATTTCTAGGACAACAAAGTCTGTGGGGAGGAAGTAGTTCCCAACCTTCACTAGCACATTCTCAACCACTCCTATTGCCTGTTTTTGAGTTTTGTCAGCCAACTTAATGATTACATCTGTGGGTGTTAGCTCATTGATTTGAAACTTTTTCATGAGGGATAGAGGCATTAAGTTGATGCTCACTCCGAGGTTACAGAGTCCTTTATCAATCATTGTTTTTCCTATGGCACAGGGAATATGAAAACTCCCTGGATCCTTCCTCTTTGTGGGTGGCCCTGGTTGAATGAGAGCACTGCAATCCCTATTCATCTTTATTGTTTGTCCACCGTACCTTTTAATGAACTCTTTCTGGCTAACAGCTCCTTTATATACTTTATGTAGGAAGGCATTTGCTGGAGGACTTTAATGAATGGTATATTTACATCAAGAGATGTAAACATGTCGATGAATCTTGAATACATTCTCCCTGCTACACCACCTTTAAGCCTTTGGGGAAAGGGTGCATATGGGTTAAGTATCTCCTTTTTCTTCAGCTCTTCCTTGAGTGTGGGTTGAGATGTATGGTTCCTCTCTTCCTGGTTTCTATTTTGATTGTCTTGGAGGTGTTCTACTTCATTCATACTCCTCTCATCAATTGTGGTGATCATCTTACACTCTTCCCACCTTACTTTCTTTGTTTCTCCCCTTGGATTCTTCTCCGTGTCACTAGGAAATCCATCAGTGGGTTTGGGAATTTGTTGAGATAGATACTCTACTTGGGACTCCAGTCTCTTGATGTTTTCTCCTTGGTTTTTGATATTAGCTCGCACTTCTTCCTTGAACACCTTGTTGTCTTGGACTTCTCTACATAAATCTTCAAGTAGAGTCTCAGTCTTTAAAAGTCTATCCTCTATTAGTGATGGTGGGTTGAGATTAGGTGGTTGAGAAGGGTGGTTAGGTGGGTGTTGATAGGATCTCTGTGAGGTATGTTGGTGAGTTACATTATTGTTGGAGTTGAGGTTGTGGCGTCTCTGGTCTTGACCTTGGTCTTATTGATTTCCCCAACCAAAGTTGGGGTGATTTCTCCATCCAGAGTTGTAAGTTTTGGAGTATGGGTCATGGATTTGTCGAGGTGAGTTTCCAACATAATTGGCTTGTTCCCAGTCTCCTTCTTCTCCTATATTCACTCTTTCTTGAGTTGGTGATAAAGTGATGACTGCTGCAACTTGGTTTTTCTCCACCTTCTTGGTGAGATCTGCTAGTTGTTTGGTGATCATCTTGTTTTGAGCTAGCAATGCATCCATGTGGTTCAACTCCATTACTCCTCGAGTGTTACTTCTTTCAGTGGCATAGAAGTAGTCATTCTCAACTACTGTTTTAATGACATCTATGGCTTCTGCAATGGTTTTCTTCTTATTTAGAGAGTCACCGGATGAATGATCTACAACCTTCTTTGACTCATAGGAAAGACCTTCATAGAAAATGTGAAGTTTAACCCATTCATTGAACATATCTGGTGGGCATCTTCTTGTTAAGTACTTGAACCTCTCACATGCCTCATAGAGAGTCTCAACATCTTGTTGCCTGAAAGTCTGCACATCAGCTCTCAGCCTATTAATTCTTTGAGGAGGATAGAATCTTGCCAAAATTTTGTTCACCACATGTTCCCAATTCTATCCTTCTACTCTAATGCCTATTTTTCATAAAACCCTTTCCAATATTTTATTAATTAAATATGATTGTCAATACAAATGTTATTGTTAGTTTCTTACGACTAATAATACATTAAGGCTTTTAATGCTTGATTTATGCTACTCATGCCTTTGCCAACATGCCAATAAATATCTTGCATCTAATTGTCTCAATTCATCATGCCCGGTTTCCATTGTTGTCCTAATTTCATGGAGTCGCGACCATGTGTTAACGACATTCTTCTTTACTTTGGAATGATTATCACTCGTACTGCCCTCTCCCTTGCTCTATCTGTTTGACTTCATGTCTCTTTCTCTTCCCCCTTTTCAGGATGGCCACCAGGAAGGGTAAAGAGAAAGACTCTACAACGAGCACCGGCTGAGGAACCACAAACCCCGACCACCTGCACATCTTTGCATGCACCGAGGACGGTGCAATCTTTAAGTGTGGGGAGGTCGATACCGATCTCCACGGGTTAGTTAGTCCCTTCTCAACACCAATTTTTTGTTTTTCATTGTTGCATTTGCATGTTTGATTGCATGTCTATTTGATTTTGTGCATATATTACCATTACTTGGTTGAAGTAATATTTTCTTTTTCAAGAAACTTTTTATAGCATTTCACTAATTTGAATTAAAATTTTTATTGAACTTGTTTGAAGAAATCTTATTTTGGAACATGGTTTAGAGCTCGAACACACAAAATCAGTGAGGTTTTGAGCCTACTTGATTGGTTGCATTTTATCAACCAATATTTTATTTTTGGTGTGTGTTATTCTCTCTAAAATTGTGATTCTTGTCTTGCTTGATTCTATATTTCCATTCTTTAATGTATGCATACACTTATATGATTGAGGCCTTGTTTCACTGAGCTTACATACCCATATGGCCTTACCTTTTATTATCCTTTGCAAACCAATGTTGAGCCTATTTTATCCCTTGCTCTTTACTTTAGCTCATCACTAACTCTAAGCAGAAAACAATAATGTCCTTAATTTGAATCCTTGATTAGCTTAGACTAGTGAGAGCGCTTAAAAATTAAGTATGGGGAAAGTGGGTTTGGAAATGTTTGGTTTGAGAGTTGAGTATGTTAGACTTTGTGTGAAAATGTGAAAAATGTTAAGAACATGTTTATGCATTCAATATCTTAATCATATGCATTAAAAAAAAAAAGAAAAAAAAGTGAAAAAGAAAAGAAAAAGGAACAGAAAAATAAAAAGGGGACAAAATGCCCCAAAGTGAATGGTGAAATCAATGCATATGAGTTGTACTTAAATTTAAGATGCATGAATATGTGGTAAACATAGTTAATGGACAGTTAGATCTTGTATTGTGATTATATGGATTGTCTTAAGTTAGGTTGGAAAAGTTTATGTTAATTAAGGATTCAGATTTTAGTCCACTTGGCCAAATACAATCCTACCTTAACCCTAACCCCATTACAACCTTTAAAAGAACTCTTGATTTGTGTATTGGTGCATTAAATTTTTATTGATTGTTAGATGAAGAACAAGCTATAGAAAGCAAGATTAGTAGAGAATTGAGAGAATTGACCCTAGACACTTAAGAGTTAGAATGATATACACTACTAGTAAGGGTTTAGTGCTTAATTCTATGTTTTTTGCTTTCATGAGCTATTTTCTTCTTGCAAGTTATTTGTACTCTATTTTCTGATTTAAATTAGTGAAATCTAGTTCATATTTATTCTGGAAAGATTTATTTGCTTTAACCAAGTAACATCTTAGCATGTAGTTGCATTCACATTCATAGGTTGCATTGCATGGGTCCTGCTTTTCCCTACTCATTTATTTTGTCTCCTTGAGCTTAGCATGAGGACATGCTAATGTTTAAGTGTGGGGAGGTTGATAAACCAATATTTTATGATTCATATTGTCTTTAATTGTGTGGTTTTATCAAGTCTTTGCCCACTTATTCATATGATTTGCATGTATTTACAATTCCTTCCTAAAAATATCCTATGATTAAAAACTTGCTTCCTAAGATCTTTTAGTTATATATTTTTATATTTCTTTGTACCATTTGATGCCGTGATCTGTGTGTTAAGTGTTTCAGGCTTCATAGGGCAGGAATGGCATAGGGAATGAAGATGAAGCGTGCAAAAATGGAAGAACACAAAGAATTGAGGAGATGACCAGCGAGAAGTCACGCGGTCGCATGGCTGACGCGACCGCGCATAACGGAAGAAATCACAGTGACGCGCTCATGTGCCTGACGCGACCGCGCAAATTGGAAGCTGCACGAACAATGTGGACGCATGGACGACGCGCACGTGTGGTATGAAAAATGCTGAGTGACGCGAACGCGTGGACGACGCGGCCGCGTGGCGTGCGCGATCTGTAGAATTATAGAAGTCACTGGCACAGATTCTGGGCCACATTTCAACCCAGCTTTCGGCCCAGAAACATAGATTAAAGTTAGGGAACATGCAGAGACTCACAACATCAAATCGTATCAGATCATAATTCACTTTCATAATTTAGATGTAGTTTAGAGAGAGAGAGGTTTTCTCCTCTCTCTTAGATTTTAGGATTAGGATTTCTTTTAGTCATTAGGATTGTTTCTTCGTACCAGGTTCAATAATTTATGTTTCTCTTCTATTTTTGTTTACTCTGAAGCTTTTATTTGTATTTGATGTATGTTGCCCAATTGGCTTATGAACTTTTCCATGTTAGAATTGACATCTCCATTCAATATAATTTGAGGTATTCCAGATATTTATGATTTTAATTTAGTTTTCTATATTCTTGGTTCTGGTTGATTAATTGGTAACTCATCATGATTGATAATTATTATTCTTGCTGATTAATTTAGATTCCTATAACTCTAGTCTTTCCTTAAGGAGTTAACTAGGACTTTAGGTATTAAATTAAGTTGTCCACTTAACTGACCTTCATAGTTAGAGGTTGACTTAGTTGGAGTGAAAGTATAATTCTCATCACCATTGATAAGGATAACTAGGATAGGACTTCCAATTTTCATACCTTGCCAAGAGTTTTATTAGTTATTAATTTATTAATTCCCTGCAATCTATTTCTCTTATTCAAACCTTTTTCAAAACCCAAGAATACTGTTTTCCATAACCAATAATAAATCACACTTCCCTGCAATTCTTTGAGAAGATGACCCGACGTTTTAATACTTTGATTATTTATTTTTATTGGGTTTTGTTACTTGTGACAACCAAAACGTTTGTAAGAAAGGACTTTTGTTGGTTTAGAAGCTATACTTGCAACGGGAATTTATTCTGAATTCTAGACCACGAAAAAGTTCTCTCTTCACCTTCCTTGTCAGTTTTCATGCGATTCTCCTTTTCATCATTGAGCTGTGTTTTTGGAAATACACTCAGAGTGATGCTCTCATCATGCATTCTGAGGGTCAGCTCTCCTTGCTCCACATCTATAATGGCCCTAGCTGTGGCCAAGAATGGTCTTCCAAGTATAATCGAATCACCTTCATCCTCATATAAGTCTAAGACCACAAAGTCTGTAGGGAATATGAATTTGTCCACCTTAACTAGAAGGTTTTCAATCACACCCATGGGACAGATCACTGACTTGTCCACTAGTTCTAGAGACATTTGTTTTGGCTTCACTTCCTCTATGCACAACTTTCTCACCAGAGAAGAGGGCATCAGATTGATGCTAGCCCCTAAGTCACACATTGCCTTGTTGATGATCATACTGCCGACGGTACAAGGTAGAAGGAAACTTCCAGGATCTTCAAGTTTGGGTGGAAGCCCTTTTTGAATTAATGCGCTGCATTCTTTAGTGAGCAGCACTGATTTCTTCTCTTGCCAACTCCTCTTTTTGTTGATGAGCTCTTTCAATAATTTTGCATATAGAGGCATCTGCTCTAATACCTCAGCCAGTGGGATATTAATCTCCAATTTCTTGAAGATTTCAAGGAATTTGGGGAAGTGTTGGTCCTTCATCTCCTTGTTGAACCTTTGGGGATATGGCAATGGAGGTGTGAAGTTCACTCCCTGCCTGTGATCCTTGGTTGGTTCTTCCACTGCTTCCTTTCCTTTTCTTGAGATTTGTGGTTGGTCTTCCTTTTTGTGACCCTGCTTGCCTACTGTCACTTATTTGCTGACTTCCTCTTTCTCAACTTGCTTCTTGTCATTTTCCTTTTGCTTCTTTGTTGCTCTTTCATCTTTCACCAAGATCTTTCCACTCCTTAACTGTATGGATTTGCACTCTTCTTTTGGATTAGGAATGGTGTCGCTTGGTAATGAGCTTGATGGTCTCTTAATAGCAATTTGCTTGGAAAGCTGTCCAATCTGCCTTTCCATATTTTTCATGGAAGCTTCTTGATTTTTGGTTGTAAGCTCTTGGTTCTTCATCATTTTCTCCATCAAGAGCTCCAAGTTGGTGATCCTCTGAGAGTCTTGTGAGATTGGTTGGTTGTGAGATGTTGAGGGTTGATGGTAAGTGTTTTGAGTGGAGGCTTGGTTATTGGATGAATGATGGTTGGAGGTGGGGTAATTGTTTTGGGGTTTTCTGTAGGAGTTTTGGTTAGTGTTCTGCTGGTTGTTTCTTGCATAGTTTTGGTTTGAATTTCTTTGCCATGGTTGTTGGTTCTGGTTGTGGCTATCTCCCCATCTATGGTTTGGGTGGTTCTTCCAAGATGGGTTATAAGTGTCACCATAAACTTCACTTGATCCAGAACCTTGATTATGCACATATTGAATTTGTTCTTGCTATTGATCCTCTTGACCCTCTTCATTTTGCCCCCAAGGGGTTGATGGTTAGCTTGTGACATTCACCGATGTGATTTGTAAGCTATCAATCCTCTTAACCATTTATTCAAATTGTTGCTAAATTTGTTGCTGCATCACTTTGTGTTAAGCCAAGATTGTGTCCACTCCTTCCAACTCTAGAACTCCCTTTCTTTGTGATGGTTGGCATTGCCTTTGGTGAGCAAAGAAATATTGATTGTTCGCCACCATATCAATGAGATTTTGGGCCTCTTCTGCAGTCTTCATGAGTTGCAAAGAGCCTCCAGCTGAGTGATCAAGTGCTTCTTGAGCCTTCAAAGTGAGTCCTTCATAGAAGTTTTGAAGCTTGTCCCATTCAGTGAACATGTCTGGTGGACATTTCCTTAGCAAAACCTTGTATCTCTCCCATGCCTCATATAGAGATTCAGCATCCAATTGTGTGAATGTTTGCACTTCAGTCTTCAATCTAATAATCCTCTGAGGTGGGTAAATTTTGGCAAGAAACTTGCTCACTAGATCCTCCCAAGTGTTGATGATCTCTCTTGGAAATGTCTCTAGCCATTGAGTAGCTTTGTCTCTGAGGGAGAATGGAAATAGCAATAGCTTGTAGATGTCAGGATGTACACCATTAGACTTGACAGTGTCACAAATCCTCAGGAAAGTGGATAAGTGTTAGTTTGGATCTTCAAGTGGCCCTCCTCTAAAAAAGCAGTTGTTTTGGACCAATGTGATGAGTTGTGGCTTCAATTCAAAGTTATTTGCATTAACATTTGGGGTAAGGATGATACTCCCACAATGTCTAGGATTTGCAAATGTATAAGAGGCCAATACTCTCCTTGGTGGTTGACCATTGTTGTTGTCCACTCCTACTAGTGGATTTGTTAGATTTGTTGAGTTTTCCTCCATCTCTTGGAATTCTTCTTCTGAATCCTCTTCTCCAACAATGCCTTTCCCTCTTTCTTCTCTTCTTAACCTCCGAAGGGTTCTTTCGCCAGTTTCAGAGAAAGTAAGGATAGCTCTCCTTGTACCTGACAAACAAACAAAACATAAGAAACACAAAAAACCAGAAAACCAATAGTACTTCAATCTATTGCTAGAGTGAAGTTTTGGTTAGCTTATGCAAAAATTCAAACAGTTAATGTGTTAGTCAAAAGAAAATAAAAAAATGTTTAATCTAGATCACCACCTCACTTAATCATTGTCAATCTATTTCAATCCCCAGCAATGGCGCCAAAAACTTGATGTGTGGAAAACGATCCAACACTAAACTCACCGGCGAGTGTACCGGGTCGCATCAAGTAATAATAACTCACATGAAATTGCATGAAATTAAAAGGAGAGGAAAGAATTGCAGTAAATTAAAGAGAATAGAAAGTAAAAGTGCTGAATCTTAAAGAACAAGTAAAGTAAATGACAGAAATTTAGAGTGCAAGAAATGTAAATTGCAGAAACTTAAAGTGCAAGAAATGTACATTGCTTGAATGATAAAGCGCTCAGGGAGCTAGGATTGCAGAATTTAAACAAGGAAGAGTAAATTGCAACAAGTAGAAGAGTAGAAGATGAATTGAACTGAAGTAGATCTCAAACAGAAAAGTAAATTAGCTTGAAGAAGCATTCAATATATGAACTAAAAGGAATATGCAAGATCTCAGGGGTCAAGAGACTTGAAAACCAAGTCTAGATCTCACTGCCTTCCTTGATCCAACTCAAAGAACAATTGCAAACAAATTAAAGATCAAAACAGTAAAGAAACTTGAATTCAAATCACCAAATCTTGAATTATGCAGAAAAAGGAACAAATAGATCTCAAGGTGAGATTGAGATAGAATTTCCTCAATTCTCAACACCCAAAACTCAAGCTGAGTGTGCAAAAAAGGAAAATAAGAAAACCCAGAGGAAGAGAACTCAATTCTCCTTCCCAATTCAAAGCTCAAGTTCAAAGAAAATGAAAATTCAAAACAAAAGTAAACTCCAAATTCAAAAAGTCTAAAAATAATCAAAAGAAAAGTAAAAAAAAAAGGTCCTCTCTAAATCTAACTAACATCTATTTATACACTTCCCATTTTGGATTTCAGAATTTGGGTGGGCTTCTAAATTTGGTGAAGAAAATGGATTTAATTTGATTTTTTTGGGAATTTTCTAACCCATGGGTGTTGCTCCCAGGCCTAAGCTTGGGTGCTTGTGAGAGCCGAGCTTTGGTTCTCTTTTTCCTTGCCAAATTGTACGCACCCCATGCATCATGTGACAAGGGAGTAAAGCTCTTTGCAAGAGCTCTAGGCTCTTGGCAAGAGATTTTCTTGCTTCTTGTCCTTAGTGAGGGTCCAAGGTTCGAGCCTTTGGGAGAGCAAATGCTGGTCGTTCTTCTTGGCAACAAAGTGGCACCTAATGCCTAGCTTTCTTGATGCCCTTGGTTCGATCCTTGGTGAGTGAAAATAAGCCAATTTTGGCTTATTTTTCTAGCAAAGTAGCGCTGCCCCCTCCCCCTTGGTTCTAAGTTTGAAACTTGTGGAGTGCATTGGCAAGCTTTTCTTCCTTGAATTTTTTTGAGACATGCCCGATAAAGCTCTTGGTAAAGCTCTTGGCAAAAGCTGAGCTTTGAAGTTTGCCTTGCTTCCTCCCTTTGAGAGCCTAGCTCTCCCCTTGCTTGGACTTTGGTCTTTGAAGTAAAGCTCTTGGCAAGTAATTGTGTTAAGCCATGCTTTTCTTCCTTTGGGTTACGCTTTCCTTTTCCTTAGGCCACTCTTTCTTTCTTTCTTCATTTTCTTCACCTACAACTAATCAAAACAACCAATCAAAGTATCACCAAATTCACAAGGTTCAAAATTCGTTTAAAAACCAATTAATTCAATCTTAAACCTCATAATTTTGTGCCAATTAAAGGGTGGTTGATTGATTCAAAGAAACCATGCAATTCCACTCCAAATTACTAACTTACAATGCAAGAATGTGCAAAAACACTAATGAAACAAGTGAATTTTGCTTGAAAATCTAGCATATGATGACTTATCAACAGTGAACCTTTCAGATTGTGACTCAGATTTGCTAGAGTTCCCAGTTAGAGGTGCTCAAAGTTCTTAGGCACACTCTTTTGCTTTGGATCACGACATTAACCACTCAGTCTCAAGCATTTCACTTGGACCTTCATGACATAAGCACATGGTTCGGGACAGCTTGATTTATCTGCTTAGGCCAGGATTTTATTCCCTTGGGCCCTCTTATCTATTAATGCTCAAAGCCTTAGATCCTTTTTACCCTTGCCTTTTGGTTTAAAGGGCTATTGGCTTTTTCTGCTTGCTTTTTCTTTATTGTTCGTTTTTTTTGCAAGATTTGTATTTTTCACTGCTTTTTCTTGCTTCAAGAATCAATTCTATGATTTTTCAGATTATTAATAACATTTTTCTTTCTTTTCATCATTCTTTCAAGAGCCAACAAATTTAACATTCTTAAACTTCACTATCAAAAAATATGGACTGTTCAAGCATTCATTCAAAAGACAAAATGTGTTGCCACCACATAAAAATAATGGTATCCATTCTGGCGTTTAACGCCCATTTGTTGGCCAATTTGGGCATTTAACACCCAGCCAGGTACCCTGGCATGCGTTAAACACCAAGAATCCTTTGTCACTGGCATTTTTCTAAACGCCCAGGATGCTGCAACTCTGGCGTTAAACGCCCAGAATGGTATCTTTACTGGCGTTAAACACCCAGAATGGTACCCATTCTGGCGTTTAATGCCCAAAATGCCTCTTACTGGCGTTTTCGAGCCAGTGAGCTCCTTTTCTCTGCTTTGTGTTCTGAATCCTTCTGTAACTCTATAAACTTCTGCATTTGACAATTAACCTTAAAGATAATTTATATCAAACTCTTATAATTATTATTTAAATAACAAGAACCCTTGCTAATGATTGGGTTGCCTCCCAGCAAGCACTTCTTTATTGTCTTTAGCTGGACTTTTACTGAGCTTTAGTCTAGTCTCAGTTTTGAGCATTCTTGCTCAACATTGCTTTCAAGATAATGTTTGACTCTCTGTCCATTAACAATGAACTTTTTGTCAGAGTCAATATCCTGAAGCTCTACTTATCCATATGGTGACACACTTGTGATCACATATGGTCCCCTCCACTGGGATTTTATTTTCCCAGGGAACAATCTGAGCCTAGAGTTAAATAGCATAACCTTCTATCCTGGCTTAAATACTACGGATGACAGTTTCTTGTCACGCCACCTTTTTGCTTTCTCTTTATAAATTTTTACATTTTCGAAAGCATTGAGTCTGAATTCCTCTAGCTCATTCAACTAGAGCAATCTTTTCTCTCCAGCTAACTTGGCATCAAGGTTTAGGAATCTGGTTGCCCAGTAGGCCTTGTGTTCCTATTCCAGTGGCAGGTGACAGACTTTTCCATACACAAGCTGGTATGGAGATGTCCCTATAAGAGTTTTGAATGCAGTTCTGTATGTCCATAGAGCATCATCCAGACTCCTTGCCCAATGCTTTCTACGGGTGCTTACAGTCTGTTCCAAGATTCGTTTTAGTTCTCTATTTGAGACTTCAGCCTCCCCATTTTTCTGTGGATGATATGGAGTTGCCACTTTATGGTTAATTCCATATCGGATCAGAGCAGAGTCAAGCTATTTATTGCAGAAATGAGTTCCTCCATCACTGATTAGTATTTTGGGGACACCAAATCTGCTGAAGATATGCTTCTAGAGGAACTTCAGCACAATCTTAGTATCATTAGTGGGTGTGGCAATTGCCTCTACCCATTTAGATACATAATCTACTGCCACCAGAATGTAAGTGTTTGAGTATGATGGTGGGAAAGGCCCCATGAAATCAATACCCCATACATCAAACAACTCAATTTCTAAGATCCCTTGTTGAGGCATGGCATAACCGTAAGGCAGATTACCAGCTCTTTGGCAACTGTCACAGTTACGTACAAACTCTCGGTAGTCTCTATGGAGGGTAGGCCAGTAGAAGCCACATTGGAGGACTTTTGTGGCTGTTCGCTCACCTCCAAAATGTCCTCCATATTGTGATCAATGGCAATGACATAAGATCTTCTGTGCTTCTTCTCTAGGCACGCATCTGTGGATTATTCCGTCTTCACATCTCTTAAAGAGATACGGGTCATCCCACAAGTAGTACTTTGTATCAGAAATTAATTTTTTCGTTTGCTATCTATTGTACTCCTTTGGTATGAATCTTACAGCCTTATAGTTTGCAATGTCTGCAAACCATGGTATTTCCTGAATGGCAAAGAGTTGCTCATCCAAAAAGGTTTCAGAGATCTCAGTCAGGGGAAGAGATGCCCCTGTTGCTGGTTCTATCCGAGACAGGTGATCAGCTACTTGGTTCTCTGTCCCTTTTCTGTCTCTTATTTCTATATCAAACTCTTGCAGAAGCAACACCCATCTTATGAGCCTGGGTTTTGAATCCTGCTTTGTGAGTAGATATTTGAGAGCAGCATGGTCAGTGTACACAATCACTTTTGATCCTACTAAATAGGATATAAACTTGTCAATGGCATAAACCATTGCAAGCAGCTCTATTTCTGTGGTTGTGTAATTCTTCTGTGTGTCATTTAGAAGCTGGCATAGTAAATGACGTGTAGAAGCTTGTTATGCATTTGTCCTAATACTGCACCAATAGCATGGTCACTGGCATCACACATTAATTTGAATGGTAATGTCCAGTCTGGTGCAAAAATGACAGGTGCTGTGACCAACTTAGCCTTCAGAGTCTTAAAGGCTTGCAAATACTCTGTGTCAAAGACAAATGGTGTATCAGCAGCTAGCAGATTACTCAAAGGTTTTGCGATTTTTGAAAAATCTTTTATAAACCTCCTGTAGAATCCTGCATGTCCCAGAAAGCTTCTGATTGGCTTAACATTGGTGGGTGGTGGTAATTTTTCAATTACCTCTACCTTAGCTTGATCCACCTCTATTCCTTTGTTCGAAATTTTATGCCCAAGGACAATTCCTTCAGTCACCATAAAGTGACATTTTTCCTAGTTTAAAACCATATTAGTCTCTTGGCACATTTTCAGAACAAGTGCTAGATGATCAAGACAGGAGCTAAATGAGTCTCCAAATACTGAAAAGTCATCCATAAAGACTTCCAAAAATTTTTCTACCATATCAGATAAAATAGATAGCATGTATCTCTGAAAGGTTGCAGGTGCATTGCACAGACCAAATAGCATCCTTCTGTAGGTAAGTACTCCAGATGGACATGTGAATGCTGTTTTCTCTTGATCCTGAGGATCTACTGCAATTTGGTTATAGCCCGAATAGCCATCCAAAAAGCAGTAATAGTCATGACCTGCTAGTCTTTGTATCATCTAGTCTATGAATGGTAAAGGAAAACGATCCTTTCTGTTGGTTGTATTGAGCTTTATGTAGTCAATACATATACGCCACCCTTTAACTGTTCTTGTAGGAACTAGTTCATTTTTTTCATTATGAATCACTGTCATACCTCCCTTCTTTGGGACGACTTGGACAGGACTCACCCAGGGGCTATCAGAAATAGGATAAATAATCACATCCTCTAGTAATTTAATGACCTTTTTCTGTTCCACTTCTTTCATGGCTGGATTTAGCCGCCTCTGTGGTTGAACCACTGGCTTAGCATCATCCTCCAATAGGATCTTGTTCATGCATCTGGCTGGGCTAATGCCCTTAAGATCACTTATGGACCTCCCAAGAGCTGTCTTGTGTGTCTTTAGCACCTGAAGTAGTGTTTTCTCTTCCTGTGGTTCTAAGGCAGAGCTTATGATTACAGGAAAAGTTGCATCCTCTCCCAGAAACGCATATTTCATGGATGGTGGTAGTGGTTTGAGCTCGGGTTTAAGAGGCTTATCCTCTTCCTGAGGAGTTTTTAGGGGTTCTTCTGTTTTCTCTGGTTCCTCCAAATCAGGCTGAACATCTTTAAAGATGTCCTCTAGCTCTAATTTGAAACTCTCAGTCATATTGACTTCTTCCACCAGGGAGTCAATAATATCAACTCTCATGCAGTCTTTTGATATGTCTGGATGCTACATAGCTTTGACAGCATTCAATTTAAACTCATCCTCATTGACTCTCAAGGTCACCTCCCCTTTTTGGACATCAATGAGGGTTCGTCCAGTTGCTAGGAAAGGTCTTCCTAGAATGAGAGTTACACTCTTGTGCTCCTCTATTTCCAGCACTACAAAGTCAGCGGGAAAGGCAAATGGCCCAACCTTGATAATCATGTCCTCAATTACGCCTGATAAATATTTAATGGAGTCATCAGCAAGTTGGAGGCATATTCGTGTTGGTTTGACTTCTTCAGTCAAGCCAAGCTTTCTGATAGTGGATGCATGTATTAGGTTGATACTTGCCCCAAGATAACATAGAGTTGTCTTGGTACAAATACCCTCTAATTTGCATGGTATCATAAAGCTTCCGGGATCTTTAAGCTTCTCTGGATAGGTTTTCAGAATGAATGCACTATATTCTTCAGTAAGGAAAACTTTTTCAGTTTCTCTCAAATCCTTCTTATGACTTAAGATGTCTTTCATGAACTTAGCATAAGAGGGTATTTGCTCAAGTGCCTCTACAAACAGGATCTTTATTTCAAGAGTCCTATGATAGTCTGCAAAGCGGGCAAATAGTTTATCCTGTTCTGCTTGGCAGAGTTTTTGAGGATAAGGCATCTTGGCTTTATATTCCTCAGCCTTAGTTGTTGTAGGTTTATTTCCTACAGAGGAGTTTGGAGAAGCCTTCTTAGGAGGGTTACTATCAGCACTTGCAGGTGTTTGATCCCTCATTGGCGTTTGAATGCCAAGATTACGGGTTGGATGGGTGTTCAACGCCAATTTTCCACAATTTTCTGGCATTTGAACGCCAGAACTGGACATGGACTAGGTGTTTAACGCCAGTTTTTCACCCTTTTCTGGCATTTGAATGCCAAAAGTGGGCATCCACTGGGCGTTTAACGTTAATTTTTCACCCTTTTCTGGCATTTGAACGCCAGAATTATTCCTCTATGGGCTCTTACTGTCCTCAGAGGGATTTTGGGCAGTGGTTTGCTCATCCTCTGTCAGTTGTTCCTTCCTTGACTTTCTGTTGCCTTGAGTTGAGACATTTAATGTCTTTCCACTCCTTAATTGAACAACTTGGCATTCTTCTGTTATTTGTCTGGATAACTGCTGTTTTGTTTGATTCAATTATTTTTCCAAACTTTGGTTAGCATCCTTGGTTTCTTGTAGCATTTCCTTAAATTCTGCTAGATGTTCTATTAGATAACATAATTGCTTATTGAATTCGGAAACTTGTTCTGGAGGACTAAGTTCAGTGGATACTGCTTTAGCCTCTTCTTTCATAGAGGACTCACTACTTAAGTATAGATGCTGATTTCTAGCAACTGTATCTATGAGTTCTTGAGCTTCTTCAATTGTTTTTCTCATGTGTATAGATCCACCAGCTGAGCGGTCTAGAGATATCTGGGCTTTTTCTGTAAGTCTGTAGTAGAAGATGTCTAACTGCACCCACTCTAAAAACATTTCAGAGGGGCATTTCCTTAGCATCTCTCTGTACCTCTCCCAGACATCATAAAGGGATTAATGATCCTCTTGTTTAAAGCCTTTGATGTCCAGCCTTAGCTGTGTCATCCTTTTTGGAGGAAAATATTGATTCAGAAATTTGTCTGATATCTGTTTCCATGTTCTTATGCTTGATGTGGGTTGGTTATTTAGCCACCTCTTAGCTTGATCTTTTACAGCAAATGGAAATAGTAATAGTCTGTAGACATCCTGATTTATGTCCTTATCACGTACTGTGTCAGCAATTTGTAAGAACTGTGCCATAAACTCAATCGGTTCTTCTTGCGAAAAACCGAAATACTGGCAATTTTGCTGCACCATGATAATGAGCTAGGAGATTAGCTCAAAATTGCTAGCTTTGATGGGGGGTATACAGATACTACACCCATATGAAGCAGCAGTGGGGTTAGACCCCAGAGTCCTTCTGGATTGTTCATTCCCACTTAGGTCCACGATGGAGAAAGGGAGATGATATGAGACAAAATTAAAATAAAATAAAATAGAAAAAATCAAACAAAAATTTTGAAAATTAGAAAATTAAATAAAAGAAAATTTGAAAAGTAAAATAATTAATTAATTAAAAAAAGATTTTAAAAGATTTTTGAAAAAATTAAAAATAAAAATAAATAAAAAAATGATTTTATTTTGAAAAAGATTTAAGAAGATAGAATTTTTAAAATTAAAATTTTAACTAAATCAATCCTAATGTATTCAAAAATTATGACCAATTAAAGAAAATAATTTTTTTATTTTTATTTTTTTGAATTTTATGAGAAAAGAGAAAAACAACAAAGTGACACCAAACTTAGATTTTTTTTTTTTAGATTAAAACAAGGGAAGAAAAAAAAACTTTGAATGTCAAGATGAACACCAAAAACACTTTGAAGATCAAGATGAATACCAAGAACAAATTTTGAAAATTTTTTAGAAAAATAAAAACAACAAAGGATACCAAACTTAAAAGTTTTATACCTTGGACACTAATAATTCGAAAATATATAAGATACAAACGCAAAAGACACCAAACTTAAAACATGAAACTAAACTCAAAGAAAAAATAGAAAATTAGTAAAGAAAAATAAGATTTTTGAAAAATTTTTGAAAGGAAAATAGAAGACTCAAATTTAGTGACTATAAACCAAAAAAAAAATTTCCTAATCTAAGCAACAAGATGAACCTTCAGTTGTCCAAACTCAAACAATCCCCAGCAACGCCGCCAAAAACTTGGTGCACAAAATCACAATCACACTTTTGAAATTCCGCACAACTAACCAGCAAGTGCACTGGGTCGTCCAAGTAATAACTTACATGAGTAAGGGTCGATCCCACAGAGATTGTCAG
This sequence comes from Arachis hypogaea, assembly GCF_003086295.3. Classification (NCBI taxonomy): domain Eukaryota; kingdom Viridiplantae; phylum Streptophyta; class Magnoliopsida; order Fabales; family Fabaceae; genus Arachis; species Arachis hypogaea. The sequence goes on along the minus strand of NC_092044.1, from coordinate 49,999,711 downwards.
CTTGAGGCAAGCTATGGTTATCTTGTAACTCTTAGTCAGGATATCAATAATGATTCTTAGTTTTAATTGCAGAAAGTAAAAGAACATGAAATAAAGAGTAATTGTTATGCAGTAATGGAGATCAGATTGGGGTTTTAGAGATGCTCTGACTTCTGAATCTCTACTTTGCTACTATCTTCTTCTTCATGCACGCAAGGCTCCTTCCATGGCAAGCTGTATGCTGGTGAATCACCATTGTCAATGGCTACCTGCCATCCTCTAAGTGAAAATGGTCCATGTACATGGCTAATCATCTGTCGGTTCTCATTTGTGTTGAAATAGAATCCATTGATCCTTTTGCACACTGTCACTGTGCCGAACATTTATGAGTTTGAAGCTCATCACAGTCATCCCTTCCCAGATCCTACTAGGAATACCACAGACAAGGTTTAGACTTTTCGGATCTCAGGAATGCTACCAATTGATTCTAGCTTATACCACGAAGACTCTGGTCTCACAGATTTGAATGCTCTGTTGTCAGGAGAGGCATCCGAACTCATGAACCAGGAGCCCAAGAAATACCCACTCAATTTAAGGTAGAACGGAAGTGGTTGTCAAGCACGCGTTCATAGGTTGAGAATAGTGATGAGTGTCACGGATCATCACATTTATCATGTTGAAATGCGAATGAATATCTTAGAATAGAAACAAGCGTGATTGAATGAAAAACAGTAGTAATTGCATTAATCCGTTGAGACACACCTGAGCTCCTCACCCCCAATCATGGAGTTTAGAGACTCGTGCCATAGAAGATACAAAATTCAGATGTAAAGTGTCATAAGGTACAAAATGCATCTCTAAAAGTAGTTTTTATACTAAACTAGTAACCTAGGTTTATAGAAAATGTGTAAACTAAGATAGATAATGCAGAAATCCACTTTCGGGGCCCACTTGGTGTGTGTTTGGGCTGAGCATTGAAGCTTTCATGTGCATAGGCTATTCCTGGCATTAAACGCCAGCTTTGGTGCCAGTTTGGGCGTTTAACTCCAACTTTTATGCCAGTTCTGGCGTTTAACGCTAGAAAATGGTAAAAAACTGGCGTTCAAACACTAGTTTGTACTATCAAATCTCGGGCAAAGTATAGACTATTATATATTGCTGGAAAGCCCAAGATGTCTACTTTCCAACGCAATTGGGAGCGCATCAATTGGACTTCTGTGTCTCTAAAAAATCCATTCCGAGTGCAGGAAGGTCAAAATCCAACAACATCTACAGTCCTTTCTCTGCCTTTGAATCAGATTTTTGCTTAGGTCCCTCAATTTCAGCTAGAAAATACCTGAAATCACAGAAAAACACACAAACTCATAGTAAAGTCCTGAAATATGATTTTTGCATAAAAACTAATAAAAATATACTAAAAAGTGACTAAAGCATACTAAAAACTACATGAAAATACCACTAAAAAGCGTATAAAATATCCGCCCATCATATGCCCTCCTCAACATCAATGTCAAACTACTTAGAAGGAGGCTCTATGACTTGAGGTTCCCATGGAGGTTCTGCATCTCCTAAGTCTTTAGCCACTTTTTCCTTTACAAGTATCGCGGCTTCCTCCATGCTATTAGATTCTGTACAAGTAGCTTTGGGAGTTCCTTGAGTCTCTACCCGTTGGGAGGCTAATCGATTTATTAACTCGCCCAAGGTGGCCATGAAATTTAGCACAGTTCCTTGGAACTCAAGTGTCGGCCTTTGCATCCCTCTTTGCTTTGGAAGAAGAACACTTAGAGCGTTATCCATTGGAGATCAGAGTGGATATGAAGGTTCATTATTTAGGATGAAAGGTTCATGATATGAGGGTGGTTCATCATAATAAGGATGTGGCAATTTAACACTCTCCATCTTGTCCACTTATTGCACAACACACTTCAATTCCTTGTTCTGAAGTTGATATTCTTTTAGCTGTGGAAGTGTCGTGTGCTTTTCGGCTTACCACTTGCTCCAACTGATGAACTTCTGCTTGAAATTGATGCAATATCTCCTTGAGACGATTTCTTGACTCTTGTTCTGCTTGGGTATTATAATACGGAGGTGGTGGTTCTGGGGAGTAGTTGTGTTGTAATTGGGGTGGCTCCATATACGGTTCATATGGCTCATAAGGTGGTTGGTATGGTGGGTAAGGATTAGGATCATAGAAGAGTGTTTGGTAGTGGGTAGCTTGTGAGTATGGTGGTTCAAAGTTATGTTGAGGAGGGAACTCATAGGTATAGTGTGGTGGGGGTTGATTGTTAATGCACGAAACTTATCTCTCAACAAATTTCCCTTTGTCAAGTATACCGAATTGTCGTCAAGTAAAAACTAACAATAGAGTGAGGTCGAATCCCACAGGGATTGATTGGTCGAGCAACTTTAATTAGAGGAGTGTTCTAGTCAAGCTAAGCCAAATTGAGTGAGAATTGCAGAAACTTAAATGCGGGAAGGATAATTGACATGAAATGTAAATTTGCAGAATCTTAAATGGGGAATTGGGGAGATGAGCATGAAAGTAAATAACAGAAAGTAAAGAGAATGGGTAAGATCAGAGATGGTGAATTCATTGGGCTTAGGAGATGTTGCATTCTCTAGATCAAGTTCATCTTCATCTCTTTCTCAATCAATTCATTCACTGATCTCCTTGGCAATCTTAGGTGATTGGATCCCAATTCCTTGGCAACCCAATCTCTCTAAGCTTGAACAATTTTCCAATTCCTTGATTTAATTGCTCATGAGAAGAGATGAGGTTTGGTCACTGATTATACCACACACCTTCATAGATCAAAGTATTGGTAGGATTACATGTCACGATATCCATCCAACCCCTAACCTAATCCAATGTGAGAAAGCAATTCTAGCATGATCTCCACATTCATCTTCCAAGGCTCAGAGGAGATCCAATTATGGAGAGTTTCTTTTCCAAGATAACTAACCAATTGGTTGAAGACCGAAAGCTTTCTAGCAAAATCAAGAGAAAAGAAAGAGGAAGAAGAATGAAAACTATAATTGATCCATCAAATTACAACAGAGCTCCCTAACCCAATGAAATGGGTTTAGTTGTTTATAGCTCTGGGAATGGAATGGGTAAAAGAAAAGAGCATTGTAAAGTAACTAGAAATTGCAGAAAAAATAAATATACAAAGTGTAGCTCCCAATCATGCCAAGCTCCTTTCTAAATCAAAACTACTCCTATATATACTACTCTGCTGATCTTTTAGTTAGCTCTCCATGTCTTGGATATGGGCCTTTAATCTTTAGTTGAAGCAGTTACAGTCATCAGTGGGCTCAGCTTTGCTTGCAAAAAGAGAGTAAGTCAGGCATGGTATGCAGTTAGTTAGGATGTTAGTGGTGTTAACGTTAAGTGTGAATTCTGATTCGAAGACGTTAGTAACACTAACTTTGTCACTAACGTCCCAACCTACTTGACCCACGTTAACTCCAATGTTAGTAGCACTAACGTGACCTCTAACGTTTAGCCTTTCCATCCTTCGCTAGCATTATTAGCGTTAACTTTGACAATAACACTGCTCCTTGTCCCTTTCTCCCACGTTAATGGTCCACGTTAGTGTAACTAACGTGGCCCTTAACACAGGCATGCCAAGACTCGAGGGCTGATGATTGGATTTTTGATGGTTTAGAATTTCACAAATAAATTCTCATTGCAATATAGTTCCTAAACCAAACAATAATCTTTTCATACAAAAAGTTGTTTGTCACTAAAACAAACCCCTAAATTTATAAACCGAAGTATTGGAACCTCGGGTCGTTCTCCCTAGGAATTACAATAAAGTGTCTTGTTATTGGTTGTGAGTTATTTTGGGGTTTTTGAGACTTTAGACAAGAAATATAAATGGAAAAAAAAATAAACTAACAACTAACAAAGCTCTTGGCAAGATATGAGAACTAGAAGTCCTATCCTAGTTATCCTCCTCAATTGTGATAACAAATTGTCCATTACTTCCACTTAGTTAACCTCTAACCATGGAGGAAAGTCAAGTGGATGAATCAATTTGATTCCTCAAGTCCTAATCAACTCCTAAAGGAAATACTAGCTTTAGAGGCATTCAAATCAATTAGCAACTTCTAATTATCAATCAACAAAAGAATTAGATAACTCAAGAGTCACTAATTACTCAACCAAGGCCAAGAGGAACAAAACCTACACTAAAATCCAACCAAGCATTTCATGAAACACTTGGAAGGTACAAAAGAAAAGCATAGTAAATTGATAACAAGAATAGAATCTAACAACAATTATTGAAAAGAATTAACAACAACAATCAAAAGAAACACATTTATTATGAATTACCTTGATTGAATTGAAAGAGAGTAGAAGAAACAAAAGTATATCTACAACAAAACACAAGAACAACATAAAAGATATTACAACAAAAGAATGGAAGAAGAATGAATGTAACAACAAAGAATTGAAGAGTAGAAGTAGAAGAAAGAGTGAATGAAAACCTAGATCTAAGAACTAAACCTAATCCTAATCCTAATCCTAGAGAGAAGTGAGAGCTTCTCTCTCTAAAAACTAACTCTAACTAATCCTAACGAGTGTGAATGATCAAAAGTCCCTTTGCTCTTCAATCCTTGGCTTTAAATAGCATCTTTTGTGCCAATGTTGGTTGGGATTGGGCCCCACAACCCTTCTGAATTTGCTGGCCATGTTTTCATTAAAAAATCATAAACCAGCACCGACGCGTACATGTAACGACCCAACTTCTAGCATATCTAGATCATACTAAAAATTGAATGTTACCAACTTGTTTTTCCTTTTCTGTATTATTAATTAATAAATATAAGCCTGTACGTTGTTAAAACACCGCAAATTTTACAAGTAATTTTTTTTTTAAAATAAGAATAATTTAAAGTCGCATACCCTCCATATATCAAGGGATAATTAAACATTCACATACATAAAACAAAAGATAACAGAATATGGAGTAACACACTATAATATACATCATGTTATAGAAGTGGCTCAGTTATATAAGCATATAGCTATAGTACAGCACCCCTAGGTCAGTGACTCATATAGTATGTACATATATGTACATAAGACGCCCCAGGGCCTGGCCTGACCAAAGCCCCTAAGCTGGCACCCAGGCTAGCCTAACTCTATGATATGCCTATTCCCTCTAATCATGCTAACAAAAGTGAGGGAGACACTCTAATCTACTGAAGTTAGACTAGGCGTCTCAAAAAATCTCCTCAATCCTAGTCCAGAGTACCTCACGGAAAACCACGGGGCGAATGGTGATGCTCGCCTGCCGATGCCTCGCCTGGCTCATCGTCATCGCTGTCAGAGGAGATAACTATGAAGTTAGGATCTTCCTCTGGATCTTCTTCTTCCTCGTCCTCTTCTTCTGCCGGAGTGATAGCAGAGGAACCACTGTTGGCCACAGGAACCATAAAAGGATAGCTACCAAACAAAATACAGTCGGGAGAAGGAGGTGGCACCTCCATGATCTGATCATACTCATGTCCCTGCTGCTCATCAAAGACAGGAGGCTCGATCTGCTCAGGTAAAGGATCAAGCTCGGGTGGCAACATAGGAACACCCCACTCATCAAGGACAAAAGGTGCAGGAGGTAACTCATGGATAGGCTGGGCAGGTATAGGCTCATCAGGTAGAGGAGGTTCAGGTGGAGGAGGATAGTCAGGTGGAGGTGGCATCTTCTCCTCAGGATGAGGTATCCCAGGTCCGCCGGGGTGTAACCAAGATAAAGGAAAATCATAAGGTGCATCAGGATTAAAGTATGCTGTCCTAATAGGGTACTGGAAAGGTCTACCATGAACTACATAATTACCGATATGAGGTACCGCACAGTAGATGTAATACTCGTCGCGCACCGGGTCCTCGTGGATGTACGGTGGATCAATCTCGTAGAATAGGACTCATGTGTCCATCTGTAGAGGTGTAAGGGGTAAGAACTGAGGAGTTCTTAGTAAGGTCAGGGTATACAGTTAAGTTCATTTATAATGTCCGTGGTCATAGAAGTATAAATAAATGTAGAGTAATATGTACATAACAGCAACATAAACTAACACATGAACAAGAGAGAAAATAGGAAGTAAATGCACGTTCACACATTAATATGCAATCACACGGTTATGCTCAAACAAACAAGGAATAGAACAAGAACACAAGAAGATAAGGAATAAATAATGCACAAACAAGTATGATGCATGTCTGTCCCTACTGCAGGTAATGAGCTCATTTGTCGGTTTCGACCCGCACCCGACGCAATCCGACCCTCCAAGTTAGATAGGGCCTTCCCAGAACTTAATCCCAGATTAAGTACTGCATACCCTCTACCAAGTGCTCTCGACTTGCAGGGCTGGTATTTGCTCAGGTCTCAATATACCGCAGGTATGCGAGTCAGGCCTCTACCAAGCATTCAGCTTGCAGGGCTGGTACTACTCTACCGCAGCCTGTCTGGGAAGCAACATCACAATACGGGCGTCCCCGCACAACATTCACAAGCATTGCCCGAAGGCTCATAATTCACATATGACCATACTTTCCATCACTTAGCAATCATTATAAATCAAGCATTACAACATCACAGAAAGCTCATTTTACAATTCTCTGTTTACTCTGTAAGGTCAGGTACACAGCTATATCACTTTTAACTCCTTTTCTTTTTAACATAAACACAGGTTTCAAAATCTTGTCTCTTTACCTCATATACCTCTATATCTTCTCTTATACCTCTTCTTAGGTGTTTAGTAAAGGAAATTAGAGAATTCTGGACTCAAAACTGCCTTCCTGAGGCTTTTAGGAAAAACTGTCTTTTTATCAATATTTTATTATTATTAATTAAATAATATTATTATTAAAATAATATTATTAATAAAATAATATATTAATATTTGATTATTAAAATAATAATATTTTATTTAACTTTCAAAAATTGCATTTTGACCCCCAAACTTCTTGGAAATTGCACTCTGACCCCTATAACTTTTAATAATTGCACTTTGGCCCCTCAACTTTTGATTAATTAATTTTCAACCCCAAACTTTTTAATAATTGCATTTTGACCCCAAAACTCCATGAATACACTTTTTCATGTTCTTCCAAAAACCAAAAACATTTTTCCAAAAGTTCATCAGATTTCTGCTTGATTTTCAGCTAGTTTTTCAATCTTTTCGGAAACCGATTTGAACCCGATTTTTATCAAACCAAAGAGAAACTTTTCAGCCATTAAATGCACATCAAATAAGCATCAAAAATCATGGTTTTCATGGCTGGAATGTCACGTTTTCCAGCAGCACCAACACCCACTTCAAAACCATTATAAACATGATTTTCAAGCATTAAACAACAAGATTTCATGATCAAACCATCACACAAACACCCAAAATCAAACCTCAAGCAACAAGATCTGATTTAACACTTCAAGAACACAGCCAATTATTGATTAATTTACCAAACCTTACCTCCTTTGCTGCTGTCCAAGATTGCACCAAAAACAAGCTTCCAGAAGCACTTTTACGCCTATTTTAACATCAACAACAACTTTAGAATCTTATGAACCATGAAGGCTGAAGCTTCATGATGATGAAAAGAAGGTTTTCCTCACCTTAAGGTAACTAGAAATCACGTTTTCTTGGAGCTTTTGGTGATTGAATAAGAGATCCTAAGAGAAAACATGAAGAAAACATCATTAGCTTAAGGAACCACCATGGCCGAACCCTCAAGGAGGAGGAGCAGCCTTCATACATTGATTTACTCCATGAAAAGTGACATAGAAATGAAGAGGAGGAAGAGGTGAACACTTTGGTAAGATTAGATTTTGGATTGGGGTTCCGGTTTGAGAAAGAACGGAGAAAGAAGCTCAGGTGTTCATGGAAGTTTCATGGTTTTCTTTCATGGTGTTCTAAGCTTTTCCAAGAACAAAAATGATAGCCAAGCTGTCCAAGAGAGGCCGTGGCTTTTGGATGATGATTATCCAAAAGTTACTTGTCAAAATATCTCAGAAAAGGATAATTACTAAAGCTAGATGTATTAGAACTTAAGTAATTACACTGCTAATGGATAAACATTAAGTTACTTAGTGTAAATGACACTAGTAACTGGATAATCATAAGAATAAAAGATATATGATGAAGCATTAGCAGTGCTAAGTTCATCTAAGAATGCCGGTACTATCCGTTACCAGTAGATTTCTAGCTTAGTTATTATATTACTAAACATAGATCAACATTAATCACAGTAGAGAAGATAATAATATAATATTCAGAATAAAATAATAATATATGAATATTATATTAATATAATTTTTCTCTCGAAATTCGTGACCGGCTCGTCACATAGAGACTAACCACGGAAATCAGAATTTTGAAATTCGGGCCCGAAGTGGCTTAAAAACGCAACTCTTCGCGACGTGCCTTCTTAGATTAGGAGAGGTGTCCTGTGCAATCAAGCTGCTGACTCAGCAGCTTGATGACGCAGCACCTGTGCAGTCGAGGTGCTTATATGCATAGAAATTCCTAAAAATTATGTAAAAATTCCGTTTGATCCCGAAAAAGTGCCGTTTCTTCGGGGCTAGGCCGTTACAGTACGCGCACAGCACACGTACGCGTCCATGGGGTGATTCGCAAGGTTCGCATAAGCGCTAGGTGCGCGCGCGCGTCCATGGGCGAGTTCAACTTCTTTGACTTTTCATGATTTTTCCACTTTACATGCTTTCCTCTTTACTCTTTTGATCCATTCCTAGCCTTTTCAATCTAAAATCCCTAATAAACACATCAAGGCATCTAGTAGAATCAAAGGGAGATTAAAATCATCAAGTTGAAGTTCTAAAATGCATGTTTTCACATCTAAGCATAGATAATGAGACAATCACAAAATCATGCTAATTCATTGAATAAAAGTGGGTAAAAGGTGTTAAAATCTCCGAAAATCAATACAAGATAAACCCTACAAATGGGGTTTATCAACCTCCCCACACTTAAACCAAGCATGTCCTCATGCTTAAACCAAGAATGAAGTAAAGGTATGGCATTTATTCAATGGAACTAAACTATGTGTAACCTATCTAAATGCAACTATCTAAATGAATGCAATTGCTTGGTCAAAATAGATCAATTCCCAAGAAGCATATATGCACATGGGCTAAGGACTAGCAAGTGTAATCCACAATTGGGTTGAGTTATTAAATATTTTTACAAACTTGCATGAAAGTTGATGAGTGTAGGTGGAAACATGTAATTGAGCAATCGAACCCTCACCGGTAGTGTTTACACTCTATTCGCTCAAGTGTTTAGGGTTGATTCACTCAATTCTCCCCTAATCATGCTTTCCAAGATTTATTTTTCTTCTAACAATCAACATACATTTCATGCATTCATACACATATCATGAGGTCTTTTCATTGGTTGTAATGGGGCTAGGGTTAAGGTAGGATGCATATTTGGTCAAGTGAGCTTGAAATTTGAATCTTTGATAAGCTTAAACTTCCCACCTAACCTATGACATCCTATACAATTAAGTTCTAACCTAACTACCCATTTTCCTCACTTTTTCACATACTCGTGCATTTCCTTTTCATTTCACAACACTTATGCATTGATCTTATTGAGCTTCGCTTTGGGGCATTTTGTCCCCTTTTTTTATTTCTTTCTTTTTCTATTATTTTTTTCTTTTCTTTTCCATATTATTTTTTTCTTTTTCTTTTCTTTTTCTTTTGTTTTTCTTTTCTCATTCTTTTCTTTCAAATTATATACAAAAATATCAATGCATAAGGTCTATACATTTTATCAATACATGAGCATGTACCCAATTCCCAATAATTTCAATAAAAATACAAAACTACCCTTTTATTCCCCCAATGTCCCAAGATTCCCACACTTGAATGATACTCACACACACTAGCCTAAGCGAATCAAAGATCCAAATTAAGGACATTTATTTGTTTTCCGCTTTAAGGCTTGTAATGTGCTAAATTAAAGAACAAAGTGGGTTAACCATAGGCTCAAAGTTGGCTAACAAAGGTTGATAAAAGGTAAGGCTTTTTGGGTAAGTGAGCTAATGAAATGATGGCCTCAATCATATAAATGCATGAATACACAAAATAATGGACATAAATAATCAAATAAATCAAGGATTACAATCATAGAAAGAGAATAATGCACACAAGAAGGGAACATAAGTGGTTATAAGATGTAACCACACCATTAGGCTCAAATCTCACTTGCTTGTGTTCTTAGCTTAAAAACATGATCCAAAATATATATATAATTAAAGCAAGTTCTATGAAAAGTTTTCACTCAAATCAATTGGTGCCCTATAGATAGAAATCCTTGAAAAATTTCATTATTTTGACTAAGCTTATTGTGTATACATATGCAACAATAGGAAAATGAAAGTAAAAATCCTAAAAACCCAAAATGAAATGCAAAAGTGTTGGAATTAGAAACTTGTCACCCAAAATCGCGGACCGGTCGGACGACCTCCCCACAATTAAAAGTTTGCACCGTCCTTGGTGCATTCAAAGATGAGCAAGGGGGACGACGACGCTCCGGATTGCTATCTTCAGCTGGTAGGTCAACCGATGCTGCGTGTTCTTAGTCTTGCTTCCGTTATTGCTTGTGGTGCATTGTTCGTGAAAAATAGAAAACAACACCATAAGATAAGAAGGGACAAAAGCAAGGAAGCATAATTATTGGAATGAGGTAATGATCACTAGAATGAGGTGAGTGGATTAGTGTGACATTAAGAAATATTAGGTATGTGAATTCTAAATTGCGTAGTTTAGAACACACATTAGCATAAAAGTCATGTCACAAAAGAAGCATGCACATCACTTATCCTAGTGTGCTTGAGATGCTTTAAGTAAACATGTAAGGTAAAATAAGCATTAAAGTAGCGTGAAAGCATTCAAGTCAAACATATATGGATGCATGTAATCATGAACACAATGCATTAAGGTAAATGCTCAACATCCATCAAAAAATTGCCCAATCAGGGCGAGATTTCAAATCACATGGTGGCCAAATCATGCAATTCAAAAAGATTAAACATGCTTGTTGGAATTTCTCATCACTTGGAATTCTTAAAAGGTAAGCATGAAAAAATCGAAACCAAGTAGCAAAATATAACCTCGACAATAGAATCCAACAATGAATATCAAAAAACAATTATGCTAAGATAGCATGCAATTAGGAATAGGCAGCAATATATGTCAACAAAAGTAATAATCCAACACTTGTAATGAAAAAGAGAAAATGAAATGAAAACTAACTAAAACTAAATAATTAACTAACTAACTAACTAATTGGTTAACTAAAATAAATGGTTATCAATGCTGTTTGGGAGTGGTGGATGAGGGGTAGGAGAAGGGAAGAAGAAAGGAGAAGGAAATAAATTGAAAGAGGAGAAGAAAAGAAATGTGGTTTGAAGGAAGGACATCCACGCGTACAAGTGCATGGTGCGCGCGCGCAGATGGTTTATTTCGAGAGTGGGGCATATGCGACATGTGCGCGTATGCGCGAGTTGGTTTGTGCCTCGGGCACAATGCGCGCACAGTGCGGGCATAACTCTCAGGTCAATGTATGGAAGGTGGAACTTCTCAATCCACGCATACGAATGCATGGCGCACGTGCGTGGATGGTCAAAAATGCTTGATGCACGCGTACGCGTGCAGTGCGCGTATGCGTGGATGGTGCTCTATTTTTCAAAATTTTTTTTCTATGTTTTTGCACCAATCCAAGCATTCCAAACCTCCAAACAGCTACCAAAACACCTTAAAACCTTATTTAACATATTATACTACCAAATATACTCAACCAACTAATCTAAACATGAAATTGACCTAATTACCAATATTTACAAAAGAGAAAAATGAAAAGAATTTACCATGGTGGGGTGTCTCCCACCTAGCACTTTTGTTTATTGTCCTTAAGTTGGACTTATGGGGAGCTCCTCTCAAGGTGGCTTGTGCTTGAATTCATCTTGGAACTCCCACCAATGCTTGGTTCTCCATTGTGCCCCAAGATTTCTCATGGATTGAGCCAAGTGTTGATGGAGTTCTTCACAAGCTTGGGGCTCCCGAAGTTGATCCTCTTTTTCTAATCCGAGATCCCAAACTTTATTTTCACACCCGTCTTGAGGTTGGTCATCATTAATCCATCCGGGTGGTAAGCAAGAGGAATTCTCAAGGTAATACCAAACTCTCCTTTTAGACCCATTCAATTGAGCACTAGCCCAACCCTTGCATCCAAGCCTTGAAGTATCAACCAAAATGAGCCTTGCTTTGCAACGCCATCCGCTAAACATTTTTCTCTTACGCTTTATCCCACAAATCATCCTAAGTTGACCATTCATTTCGAGCAAACTATACTCAAGTGGGGTAATAAAGCTAATAGAAATGAGTTTTACCCACTCAAGTGAAGGAATAGATGACAACCTAGGCAAAGAAGCTTCTAAGGATTTTGATAAAGCGTACTCAACTCCCGTCCTTCTTTTTTTAAGGACTTCCACCTCTTCACAAGATTTTTCAAATTCAATCCTTTGTTCATCAATTTCATCTAACTCTTCTCTATCACTCAAATCATAGATGGGAGGTTGAGAAAAATCTACCTCCACATCGCTCTCTTCTTTATCGGGAAAAGGTTTTTCAATTTCAAAGGATTCTTCACCACTAGGATTTGATGCTTGATCTTCATCACCAAGGGAACTCAAATCTTGCTCCACTCCTTCCAAGTCTTCATAAGGGATATGCCTTGGAGGTTGTGCACATTCCTCCTCAACATCAACTTCAATCTTCTTGGGGGGTTTTCCTCAACTCTATGTTCCCATGGAGGCTCCGCATCTCCTAAGTCTTCAACCACTTCTTCGTCTTCTTCAATAGTCATGGGTTCCTCCAATTATTCTAACACAAAGTAGCATTCCTCTTTTTCCACCGGAGTTTCCAATCTCTCCTTCATGCTATGCTCTTCTTTTGATTCTCCACATGTAGCCATGGGAGTTCCTTGAGTGTCCAAAAGTTGGGATGCTAGCCGGTTTACCACCACATTAATGGTGGTCATGAATTGTTGCGTATCCCTTGTCATCTCCTCTTGTCCTTGAAAAAGAATACCGAAGATTTCATCCATTAGATGTTGGGGTGGATGGAAGGGTTCATCATAGTGGGGGAAGGGTTCATAATAGGAAGGTGGTTCATCATTCTCCACTTTTTCGACTTGTTGCACAACATGCTCCATGGTTGCTTGAAATTGATCCAATGCTTCCTTGAGATGATCCCTTGACTCTTTTTCCGCTTGGATATCATGATAGGGATCATATGGCTCTTGGATCGATGGACATGAATATTCTTCCATGTGAGGTTGTAGTGGAAGGTAGAATTCATCTTGTGGTTAAAAATTTTCATTTATTGAAGGTGGTTCTTGGAAGTATTGAGGTTGGAATGGGAGCGGTTCTATGTGTGGCTCATATGGCTCATATGGTTGTTGGTAGGATGGATATGGATTAGGGTCATATGAAGGTGTTTGGTGAAATAGGCTTGTGAGTGTGGTTGAGGTTCATGTTGAGGATATGATTCATAGGCATATGGTGGTGGTTCTTGAAAATCACAAGGATATTCACCATAGCCATTGGATTGGTATGCATCATAGAATGGCTCTTCTTCATAGTGCATTGGTGGAGGTTGTTGCCAAGAGGATTGCTCATATGCATATGGCTCCTCCCACCTTTGGTTATCCCATCCTTGATACATTTCTTCATTGTAATCTCCATTTCCTACAACATAGTTGTAATCACACTCATAGCCAAAGTGAGAATTCATGATGAAAAGAGAAAACAAAAATCAAAAGCTAATAGAAAACAAGAGAAACAAAATTCTACAACTAGCAAACAAAGCAAAAAAGCAAGATATTCACACTATTCACATATGTACAATAACCAATAACATAACACCATTGCAATTCCCCGGCAACGGCAACATTTTGATGATTGGATTTTTTATGGTTTAGAATTTCACAAATGAATTCTCGTTGCAAGTATAGTTCCTAAACCAAACAATAATCTTTTTATACAGAAAGTTGTTTGTCACTAAAACAAACCCCTAAATTTATAAACCGAAGTATTGGAACCTCGGGTCGTTCTCCCTAGGAATTACAATAAAGTGTCTTGTTATTGGTTGTGAGTTATTTTGGGGTTTTTGAGATTTTAGACAAGAAATATAAATGGAAAAGAAAATAAACTAACAACTAACAAAGCTCTTGGCAATATATGAGAACTAGAAGTCCTATCCTAGTTATCCTCCTTAATTGTGATAACAAATTGTCCATTACTCCCACTTAGTTAACCTCTAACCATGGAGGAAAGTCAAGTGGATGAATGAATTTGATTCCTCAAGTCCTAATCAACTCCTAAAGGAAAGACTAGCTTTAGTGGCATTCAAATCAATTAGCAACTTCTAATTATCAATCAACTAAGGAATTAGATAACTCAAGAGTCACTAATTACTCAACCAAGGCCAAGAGGAACAAAACCTACACTAAAACCCAACAAAGCATTTCATGAAACACTTGGAAGGTACAAAAGAAAAGCATAGTAAATTGATAACAAGAATAGAATCTAACAACAATTATTGAAAAGAATTAACAACAACAATCAAAAGAAACACATTTATTATGAATTACCTTGATTGAATTGAAAGAGAGTAGAAGAAACAAAATTATATCTACAACAAAACACAAGAACAACATAAAAGAGATTACAACAAAGAATGGAAGAAGAATGAATGTAACAACAAAGAATTGAAGAGTAGAAGTAGAAGAAAGAGTGAATGAAAACCTAGATTTGAGAACTAAACCTAATCCTAATCCTAATCCTAGAGAGAAGTGAGAGCTTCTCTCTCTAGAAACTAACTCTAACTAATCCTAATGAGTGTGAATGATCAAAAGTTCCTTTGCTCTTCAATCCTTGGCTTTAAATAGCATCTTTGGCGCCAAAGTTGGTTGGGATTGGGCCCCACAACCCTTCAGAATTCGCTGGCCATATTTTTATTAAAAAATCATAAACCAGCACCGACACGTACGCGTACAGCACACGTACGTGTCCATGGGGTGATTCGCAAGGTGCGCGTAAGCGTTAGGTGCGCGCGCGCGTCCATGGGCGAGTTCAACTTCTTTGACTTTTCATGATTTCTCCACTTTACATGCTTTCCTCTTTACTCCTTTGATGCATTCCTAGCCTTTTCAATCTGAAATCACTAACAAACACAACAAGGCATCTAGTGGAATCAAAGGGAGATTGAAATCATCAAGTTAAAGGTCTAAAAAGAATATTTTCACATCTAAGCACAGATAATGAGACAATCACAAAATCATGCTAATTCATTCAATAAATGTGGGTAAAAGGTGTTACAATCTCCTAAAATTGATACAAGATAAACCCTACAAATGGGGTTTATCAAGGGCGTTAGTGACACTAACTTTGTCATTAACGCTACAAAATGCCCCCTCTTCCGCGTTAGTGCTCACGTTAATTGCATTAACGTGGCCACTAACGTGGGTATGTTGCCATCTCCAGCATTAGTGACAAAGTTAGTGTCACTAACGTTGGCTCCTCATTCCTTGCTCCACGTTAACTCTTACGTTAGTCGCATTAACGTGGCCACTAACGTAGGTGAACTTGGCCTGATCCAGCGTTAGTGACAAAGTTAGTATCACTAACGTTGGCCATCCTTTATTGCTCCACGTTAGAGCTCACGTTAATGGCATTAATGTGGCTCTTAACGTGGATGTTTTTGGCCTTTGCAACGTTAGTGGTGTTAATTTCACCACTAATGTTGGAGTTTCCTTCTCTTTCTACATTGGTTCCCATGTTAATGTAACTAACATGGCAACTAACGTGCGCTGTGATGGCTTTCGAGGGCGTTAGTCATGATAGCTATACCACTAACGTTGTAAGCTTGCTCCCTTTCCATGTTAGTGATACTAACGTGGCTGCTAACATGGTTATTCTATGCTTCCTTTGTCCTGAAATCAAACAAACAAGGTGCATCAAAGCTTTGTTCTAGGTCATAAGATCTTGCACTATATAAATTGGCATTCAATTCATGCATTATTCTCATGAAATCATGTAAAGTTCACAATGTTTGCTTGAATCAAGATGCAAGTGTATATTCATCCAAAACATGCTTATTACCTAAGAAAATGCATGAAACTATCTAAAAAAATAAAGAAAAGTCTAGTGAAACTGACCAAAATGCCCTGGCATCAATTATCATGGAAAGGTCCACCATAATCATTGCCTTGATATGCATAACAGAGTGGTTGTTGCTTGTAACACATTGGAGGAGTTTGTAACCAAGAGGGTTGATCAAATCCTTGTGGTGCCTCCCATCTTTGGTTGTTCCAACCTTGATGTATGTTCTCATTGTAATCTCCTTTTCCTGTAACACAATGGTAACCAGACTCATAGCCAAAAGGGGGAGAATTCATAGTAGCTAATAAAAATGAAAACTAATAAAATTAATGAGAATAAACTCCTAAAATTAGAAACACTAAAAAAGGAATGAAAAAGCAAAATTATTCACAATATTCACAATAACTTATAATAACGCACACATTTGTAATTCCCAAGCAACAGCGCCATTTTGACGAACGGATTTTAGTGTGGTTTAGAATTCACAAATAAAGCTCTTGTTGAAAGTATGGCTTCTAAACCAACAAGAATCCTTTCATGCAAAAGATTGTTTGTCACATGTAACAAAACCCCTAAAAAGTAATAACCGAAGTATTCAAACCATGGGTCGTCTCTCAAGGAATTGCAGGGAAGTATTCTTATAGTTGGTTATGTAAAGATATATTTTGGGGTTTTTGAATAAGGAAACAAGAAAAGTAAATTGCAAAGGGAAATCAAATGACTAGAAAAGCTCTTGGCAAGGTTTGGTGGTCAAAGATATCTATCCTTATCGCTAACCACAACATGAGAATCGGCAAGGATAAATCCAATTAAATCATCCTCTAACCAATAGAAAGGAAAGTTAAATGAGCTATATCAATCCAAGTCTATAAGTCCTAGCTCTCCACCAATTCAATTAGTGAGAACTAGAGTTAATGGCTCCCAATCATGAATTCCTTGGACATTAGTAACTCAAGAGTTCCTAAACCATCCCAAGCCAAGAACATAAAATTCTAATTTGAGATCCTCCCAAGTATTTTGTGAAACACTTGGAAGGCACAAAATAAAAAATAGAAAATTAATGCGAGAATATTAAATCCAAACAGTTAATTAAAAGCATCAATATCCTAAATTGAAGAAAATAATCATAAATATGAAATACCTCAAATTGCATTAAATAGAAAATCAAATCTAACATGAGAGTAGAAGAGAAACTAAATTAAAAGAACATTGAACCTGAATTTGATGAAGAAATAAACCTAAAACTAAGAGAATCCTAGAACTTAGAGAGAGGAAAGAGCCTCTCTTTCTAGAAAACTACATCTAAAACCTAAAATTATGTGAATGAGAAGTGATTCTCTTGATTCTGCTCCACTCCCAGCCTCTAATCTATGTTTTTTCAGGCTTGAAACTGGGCCAGAAACAGTCCAGAAATCACCCCCAGCATTTTTCTGCAACCGCTGTACATCGCGCATGTCACACATCCGTGCCAGGTGCGCGTGTAGGTCGATTGTCCTCTTTGCCTGTTGCGCGTACACGCCAAGGGCGCGTGCGCATCGATGTCTGAGTGTGCTAATGTGCGCATGCGCGCCAGGTGCGCATTCGCATCGCTTCTTGCCAGTCAGCTTATTTGTTTCTTTGCTTTCCTTCCATTTTTGCAAGCTTCCTTTCCGTTCTCCAAGTCATTCCTGCCCTATAAACCCTGAAATCACTTAACACACATATCAATGAATCGAATGGTAATAAGAGAGGATTAAAATTAGCAAAATTAAGGTCAAAGAAGCATGTTTCTAATCATAGTACAAAATCAGGAAGGAAAATATAAAATATGCAATTTTCATGAATAAGTGTGAGAATAGTGGATAAAATCCACTCAATTAAGCACAACATGTACCCCGAAATAGTGGTACATCAGTACTCTTTAATTCCCTCTTTAATTACACTACTTTTGTTACACTTTTCTTATAGTTCAAGTTATTTTGTTAGTATATGCAATTTTGATTTCTTGAATTTTTTCCTGATGTTTTATTATTTCTATATGCTTAATTGAGTTTCTATCGTTGATATTGTGAATAGTTTAGTTATAGTTTTCATTGTCTTTTGCAATTTTCTATGTTTTACTTTTATGCCCACCAAGTGTTTGTGAAAATGCCACTTGTTAATTTTGAGTAGGTTTTCACACCTTGGCTTGGGAAATGAGTTCCAAGGATACTAGAGCCATAATGTCTTGACATTTAGTGGTAATTCTTAGGTTGTTAGTTGATTCTTATTTCCATTGACGCTAGTTTTTTACTAAGTAATTAGTAAGTTAGCTAGGACTTAAGGTCAATTATGCTTGCTTGACTTACTCCTCGATGTTAAGGGTTGACGAAGCGAGATTTACTCATCATAATTGCCAGAGTTGTGGTTATGACGATGATAGCATGCCTTAATTCTCATTCCCAAGTTAAGGCTCTTTTATGCGTTTATAGCATTTTCACTAAGTTTTGATCTTGTTTCCTTTTTATTGCATTAATTTCCTTTTTTTGATTATTTGTTAGTTATTTTATTCCTTAGTTCTTTTACATTTTCTGCTCTATACTTCAAAACCCCCTTTCTTCACAACCATGAGTATGACATCTAATTTGCATAGTCCGAGGGGGACGATCCGGGACTTCAAACTCCCAGTTATTTGGTGTTAATTATGACAAACCTTTGAATTTAAACTTTGATCTTGAGAGTTAATTGCTGGTTTGGTCTATACTTGCAACGAAATAACTATTTTCTATTGAGAAAATCCGAACCGGCGTAATTCTTTCTCATTAGTTGATTAACTCAAGTATCCTCTAATCATGCTTTCTAGGATTTACTCTTCATCTAACAATCAACAAGTATTTGATGCATGCATACAAATATCATAAGGACTTCTTAGGGTTGAAATGGGGTTAGGGTTAAGGTAGGATGAATATGCATTCTAACTACCCATTACTCTCTTTTTACACACATTCATGCATTTTTTTCCATTCAAATCCACATATGCATTCTTTATTCATTTTTTCTTTCTTTTCTTTGGGGTAACCTTTGTCCCCTTTTTGTTGTTATATTTTTTTATATTTCTTTTTCTTTTCTTTCTTCAATAAAATATATATACAAAAGACAAATGCATATGATTAAAGCAATTAAAACATGAATGTGCACCCATTTTTCCAAAATTTTTCATTGAATACCCAAAATAAAATATTTATTTCGTCTACCAATGTTTCCCAAAAACTTTCCTCACACTTAAATGATAAACACACCTCAACCTAAGCTAATCAAGGATGAAATTCAAGGACATTAATGGTCTTTTTCTTAGGGTTAGTGATGTGGTAATAATTAGAACAAAAAGGGATTAAAAAGCTCAAAAGTGGCTCACAATGGTAGATATAAGGGTTTGGCTATATAGGTTAGTGAGCTTTAGTTGAAATAGTGGCCTCAATCATTCTAAACGCATTTAAACATCAAACATTAGAAATAAAGAATTAAGCAAATCTAAGATCACAATCATAGAAGGAGCATAGCACACATAAGAATAAGGATTGTGGTTAAAATAGGCAACCACACATTAAAAGTTCAAATCTCAATTGGTGTCTTGTTCTAACTCTTTTTTATGTTCCACAAAATAATTCAAGCAAGTTTAAAAGAATTTTCTTAATCAAAACAATAGAATGCCCTAAAAAAAATTTTCTTAGAAATTTTTGTTATTTTTTCCATGTTTATTCCCTAAGTATATTTGTATGATGTGTTGGATGCAATTCAAAATTCCTAGCTCTTTTCCTAATTTCCACAATCCAAAAATCATCATGAATAATTAGGACAAAATAAACTAGATGTTATCTACTATTCACAACATCCAATCACAACTAATATCTATATCATATATACCATGTAAAAATGAAATGCAATACTAAAAATGAAACTTGAAATAAACTAAGATATATACAATCAACCAAAACAATAGTGTGTAGTGCAAAAGTCAAAAATACTAATAAATATCCACAAAATCGTAACAACTAAAAACAAAAGAGAGTGCAAAGTGTTCGAAAAAGGAATTTACACCCCAAAAGTTGCGAATCTTCCCCCACACTTAAGCGTTGCACGGTCCTCCATGCCTAGATGATAATATGGAAAATGGAAGGCTCTAGGAATTTCTACCTACAGCTGGTGGCTACGGGGTCTCTGGCTACTCGTATAGCACCATATCCAATGTAGGCTCAAGCTCTTCATCCTCGGCATCCTTCTCCTCCACCGTTGGCTTGGGTGAATCCGCAGGGGACAGGCTAGGGTCTCATCCCTCAAGCTTCACCGCCAACCACTGAAAACGCCATGCATTACAGTACTCATTGTGGCAGACTTACTGTAAAAGCTCTTGGACTATCTCATAAAGAGGTCGGGTAGAAGGTGTAGGTGCTGATGATGATGGTGTTCCTGATGATGATGCTGGCTCTAATGTCTTCCTCTTCTTAGTTGTCTTCTTGGCCAACTCTTCCTATTCCCCAAATGGAAAAAACCGGTGGCCGCTCAAAATCCTGAACATAACATCATCCCACCTTCTCTCCACTCTAACTATCGTGGCCAATCACATAACTAGTAATGGAAAGAAAATGTTGAATTTCTGTTTCTGATTACCTTCCACATCAACTCTCTAATCAAAGGTAAAACGGCTATCTTCTTACCCTCCAGAATAGCACAAATAAGAACAACAACACGGACACGGATGTGGGTGGTGTGGATGCTAGGCAACAGATAATCTGTGACTATCTGCTGCCATATCCTCAACTAGGGAGTGAGGTCAGAGCATGCGATAATGATGGGGGAAGCTTTTTTTCCCCTTATTGAACTCCCAACAGGCCTCAGGATGGCCAATCTTCCTAAGCACCATTGATGGACGAAAACTTGTCTCTCAATAAATTTTCCTTCGGCAAGTATACCGAATTGTCGTCAAGTAAAAACTCACAATAGAGTGAGGTCGAATCCCACAGGGATTGATTGGTTAAGCAACTTTAGTTGGAAAGATGTGCTAGTTGAGCTAACAGAAATTGAGTTGAGAGTTGCAAAACATTTAAATAGCGGGAAAGTAAAGTGCAGAAAGTAAATTGTAGAATCTTAAATGGGGATTTGGGGAAATGAGCATGAAGATAAATTGTAGAAAGTAAAGAGAATAGGTAAGATCAGAAATGGGGGATTCATTGGGCTTAGAAGATGTTGCATTCTCCGGATCAAATTCATTTTCATCTCTTCCTCAATCAATGCATTCATTGATCTCTAAGCTCAAACAATTGCCCAATTTCTTGATTTAATTGCTCATGGGAAGAGATGAAGTATGGTCACTGATTATACCACATGTATTTCCAAATCAAAGTGTTGGGAGGATTACATGTCACTATATCCATCCAAACACCAATTTGGTCCAACATCAGAAAGCATTTCTAGCATGATCTCCTCATCCCTTTTCCAAGGCTCAGAGGAGATCCAATTATAGAGAGTTTCTCTTCCAAGACAACTAACCAATTGAATTAAGATCGAAAGCTTTCTAGTAAATCAAGAGAAAATAAAGAGGAAGAAGAATGTAAACTATAATTGATCCACCAAATTACAACAGAGCTCCCTAACCCAATGAAAGGGGGTTTAGTTGTTCATAGCTCTGGAAATGGAAAATGGTAGAAAAGAGTACATTCTCTCCAGTAACTAGAAAAGTACAGAAAAGTAAATATACAAGGTGTAGTTCTCCAAATTGCCAAGCTCCCTTCTAGTTCAAAACTACTCCTATATGTACCACTCTTCTTGATCTTCTAGTTAGTTCTTCAAGTCTTGGATATGGGCCTTTAATCTTGAGTTGAAGCCGTTACAACTTTCAGTGGGCACAGCTTTGCTTACAGAAAAGTGTGAGTTAGGCATGGACGTTAGTTAGGATGTTAGTGGTGTTAACATTAAGTGAGAATGTGGGTTCGAGAACGTTAGTGACGATCACCTTTTCCACTAACGTTCCAACCACTAGTGATCCACGTTAACTTCAACGTTAGTGGCACTAACGTGACCACTAACGTTGCCTCCTGGTCCTTCGCAAATGTTATTGGCGTTCACCTTTTTCAATAACGTTGGCTCTTTGGGTCTTCTCCCTACGTTAGAGTTCACGTTAGTGTAACTAACGTGACCTTTAACGTGGGCATGCCTAAGCTTCAAGAGCGTTAGTGACACTTACCTTTGTCACTAACGTTCCAAACGCCCTCCTTCCCACGTTAGAGTTCACGTTAATTGGATTAACGTGACTACTAACGTGGTGGTGATTGCCATCTCCAACGTTAGTGACAAAGGTGAGTGTCACAAACGTTGGCGATTGCTTCCTCCCCCATGTTAGAGTTCACGTTTATTGGGTTAATGTGGCTCTTAGCGTGACTAAATGTGCCTTTGTGGAACGTTAGTGGCATTCACTTTTACCACTAACGTTGGAGCTCCTCTTTTCCTTCACGTTAGCTACCACGTTAATGTACTTAACATGGCAACTAACGTGGGCTATGATGGCATCGAAGGCGTTATTGACGATCACTTTTTTCATTAATGCTATAATCTTGTCCCCATTCTACGTTAGTGGTTACGTTAATTAGCTTAACGTGACAACTAACATGGCTCTTTCTTGCTTCCTTTGTCCTGAAATCAAGCAATTAAGGTGCATCAAAGCTCTGTTCTAAGTCATGAGATTATGCATCATCAATCATATCATTCAATTCTTGCCTAATTCTCATGAAATCATGTAAAGTTCACAATGTTTGCTTGAATCAAGGTGTAAGTGTATTTTCATCCAAAACTTGTTTATTTACTAAGAAAATGCATGAAACTACCTTAAAACAGTAAAGAAAAGGTCAGTGAAACTGGCCAAGATGCCTTATTTCTTATTGTTTTCCTTTCCTTTTTAAACTCTTGTTGTTCTTTCTCTTTTCTTATTAGGATCATTTTATTTGGTTAGTCTCAAAAGGATGTGTTCCAAGCATGTGATTTAGAGCATATAATTGCCTAATTACCTTGTTGGTGAACCAACTTAGCTTATTATTTACCATACCACAAACTTAAGAACTCACTTCACAAGATAAACCCACTCTTGTTTTTCACAACATTTTCTTTTTAATTGACTTAAAAGGACAAGCATACATATAAGCAAGATGAAAATGGAAAGCCAGGGACCTAGACCAACACACTTATATGTGACTAAGGAGAGAACAAGCAGAATATGGATATCCCTGAGAATAATATTCAATCATACTTTCAATTGAAGCACTACACTCAGAGATAGTTCAATACAACCTCTTGATGTCTTCCTTGGATGATGATGTCTGGTTCCTTCCTGAGATTGATTGACTTCCTATAAAACTATTGGAAGTTCCTTGTTTCCCTAAGCACTTGGAAAATGGTTAGCATGCATGTATGCTTGTGAATTTCTGAACTTAATTTGGTGTGAGAACACCAAACTTAGTTCTTTGCCTAATGCAACAATTTGAATACATGCAGAACCTCATGTGCTTTCATTAATAAATAACTATGAATTAGAAAAGCAAACTATGCATTAGGGATTAAACATTTGTCAAGTAGTTCCTCTGTTTGTTAGAGCAGATGCTTTATCAACGTAGGGTTGCATTGCACTCTTCAGGTGGGGTCTTTGGTGGAACACCAAACTAAGAGTGTCACATTCACCCTTGGATGGTTTTGGGACTTAGCTCCTCACAATACAGTGAATTCTACTTGAATCCATTATTGAGACAATAATGAAAGGAAACTACCTCAGGTTGGGTTGCCTCCCAACAAATCGCTTTTTTAACGTCGATAGCTCGACGGTGGCTTCTCTAGTTGAGATTATACTTCTGTTTGGTGTCTTTCCCCATGCTGCCCAAGTAGTGTTTTGAGTCTTTGTCCATTCACAGTGAATGTCCTCCTTGAGCTTTCTTCCATGATTTCCATGTGTCCATAAGGTGAGACTTTTGTGACCAAAAAGGGTCCGGACCACCTTGATTTGAGTTTTTCCGGGAAGAGTCTCAGCTTGGAGTTGTAGAGGAGTACATATTGTCCTTCTTCGAAACTTCTTGGTGCCAGGTTGAGATCATGTCTCCTTTTTGCTTTTTCATTGTAGATTTTGGTGTTTTCATAGGCTTGAGACCTAAACTCTTCCAGTTCTTGCAGCTGCAAGACCCTCTTTTCACCAGCAGCAGTGCTGTCAAAGTTTAGTGTCTTGAGAGCCCAAAAGGCTTTGTTCTCCAACTCTAATGGTAAGTGACAGGCCTTTCTGTACACCAGTTGATATGGGAACATACCAATTGGTGTTTTGAAGGCTGTCTTGTACGCTCAAAGAGCATCATCTAGCTTTTTCGCCCAGTCCTTTCTTGATGCCCCCACAGTCTTTTCCAAGATCCTTTTTAACTCTCTATTGGATATCTCGGTTTGGCTACTTGTTTGGGGGTGATAAGGTGTGGCAACCTTATGCTTCACCCCATACCTTAGGAGTAAGGTTTCCAATGGTCTATTGCAGAAATGACTCCCTCCGTCACTGATGAGGGCTCGTGGAACTCCAAATCTGCTGAAGATATTCTTTCTAAGAAAGTTTATGACAACCTTATTGTCATTTGTTGGGGTTGCCACGGCCTCCACCCACTTAGATACATAGTCCACTGCCACCAAAATATATTTGTTCGAATATGAGGTCGGGAATGGTCCCATGAAGTCGATCCCCCAAACATCGAATAGTTCGAGTTCTAAAATAAATTGCTGTGGCATCTCATTTTTCTTAGGCAAGTTTCCAGCCCTCTGGCACTCGTCGCAGCTCTTTACCAGTTCCTTAGCATCCTTGAAGATAGTGGGCCAGAAGAACCCACATTGCAGTACCTTTGCTGCAGTTCTTTCTCCTCCAAAATAACCTCCATAACTAGAACTATGGCAACTCCACAGGACCTCTCATCCCTCTTCTTCTGAAATGCACCTTCTGAGGATTCCATCTGAGCACTTAATGAAGAGATATGGCGGCTCATCCCAAATGAAATATTTAGCATCATTAATGAGTTTTCTTCTTTGATGTTTGTTGATTCCAGGAGGCAAGTCGCCAGCTGCCTTAAAATTGGCAATATTTGCAAACCAGGATGCCTTGTGAACCAACATTAACTGCTCATCTGGGAAGAACTCATTTACACTTGTATCATGTGTAGCACCTTTCTCACAAGGGATCCTAGATAGATGATCTGCTACCTTGTTCTCCACACCCTTTTTGTCTCTAATCTCAATGTTGAATTCCTACAACAATAAGATCCATCTGATTCGTCTTGGTTTTGACTCCTGTTTGGCGAATAGATATTTGAGTGCTGTATGATTAGTGAAAACAATCACTTTAGAGCCAATGAGGTATGATCTAAATTTGTCAAATGCAAAAACTATTGCCAGCAACTCCTTTTCGGTAGTGGTATAATTTCGTTGAGTGTCATTGAGGACCTTGCTGGCATAGTATATGACATGCACCAAATTTTCTTTTCTCTGTCCTAACACTGCCCCAACCGCAAAATTAGATGCATCACACATCAGTTCGAATGGCAAATTCCAATCAGGTGGGGTGATGATAGGAGCTAAGGACAGCTTTTTTTTCAAGTTTTCAAATGCAAGCATGCACTTCTCATCAAAGATAAATGGTGTATCAGACATAAGGAAATTGCTTAAGGGCTTGGCTATCTTTGAAAAATCTTTAATAAACTTTCTGTAGAAGCCAGCATGCTCCCAAAAAGCTCCTAATTGCCTTGACATCACTTGGTGGAGGTAATTTTTCAATTAGCTCCACCTTACTTCTGTCTACCTCAATACCTTGGTTAGAAACTTTATGGCCAAGGACTATTCCATCTGTCACCATAAAGTGGCATTTTTCCCAATTCAAGACCAAATTGGTCTCTTGACATCTTTTTAATACCAAGGCAAGATGGTTTAGGCAATTAGGAAAGGAATCTCCGAATACTGAAAAGTCATCCATGAAAACTTTAATGAACTTCTCTATCATATCCGAGAAGATGGAAAGCATGCAGCGTTGAAAAGTTGTTGGCGCATTACATAGCCCAAATGGCATGCGCCTATAGGCAAACACTCCATATGGGCAAGTAAATGATGTTTTCTCCTGGTCTCTTGGATCAACCACTAGTTGGTTATATCCTGAATAACCATCTAGAAAATAATAGTATGTGTGTCCTGCAAGTCTTTCCAACATCTGGTCCATGAAGGGAAATGGGAAATGATCCTTTCTTGTGGCTTCATTGAGTTTTCTGTAATCAATACACATCCTCCATCCTGTGATAGTTCTTGTAGGGATTAGCTCATTCCTTTCATTGGGTACCACAATGATTCCTCCTTTCTTGGGGACCACTTGGATGGGGCTGACCCATGGGCTATCCGAAATTGGGTAGATTACTTCTCCCTGTCACAGCTTCATGACTTCCTTCTATACCACTTCCTTCATAACTGGATTCAGCCTCCTTTGGGATTAAATGAAAGGTTTGGCATCCTCTTCCAATAGTATTTTATACATGCATATGGCCGAACTAATTCCCTTCAAGTTAGCAAGTGTCCATCTAATGGCATCCTTATGCTTTTGTAAGACCTGAAGTAACTCTTCCTCCTGTTCTTGGCTGAGGGCTGAATTTATGATTACTGGATAGCTTTCATTCTCTCCTAAATATGCATATTTGAGGGTGGGTGGCAGTGCCTTTAGTTCAAGTTTGGGTGCTTCTTTCCTTTCATCCTTCCCCTCTAGTGTGCCCTGAACATGAGTTTCAGCTGTTGCAACCTCTTCACTTGATGCTGATTCCTCTTCTTTTGTTAATCCCTTAAGTTCTTCTTCTTCAAGAGTCTCTTGTACTACAGTATCCACCGAGTCTAACTTCATACATTCTCCTTATGAATCCTGTGGGTAACTCATGGCCTTGAACACATTGAATATCATTTACTCTTCATGTAGTCTACGGACAAGTTCACCCTTTTGGACATCAATGATGGCTCCGACAGTGGCTAAAAATAGCCTGCCTAAGATGATAGAAGTCTTGGCTCCTTCCTCCATATCCAACACTACAAAGTCTGCTGGAAAGATAAAGTCTCCCACATTCACCAACAAGTCTTCTACTATTCCATGAGGAAACATGAATGATTAGTCTGCTAGTTGCAGGGCCATTCTTGTTGGTTTGGCCTCCTCAATCTCATTTTCTTCATCATTGCTAAGGACATCAGATTTATGCTAGCTCCTAAATCACATAAAGCCTTTTCCACTATGATTTCCCCTATGATATAAGAAATTTGGAAGCTCCTAGAATCCTTCAATTTCTGGGGCAATTTATGCTGGATGATGGCACTGCATTCTTCGGTTAGTACCACAATTTCGTTGTTCTTCCAGCTTCTCTTCTTGGTCATCAATTCCTTTAAGAACTTGGCATAGAGTGGCATTTGCTCTATTGCTTCAGCAAAGGGTATGTTAATCTGTAGTTTCTTAAAGATTTCCAAAAATCTGGAGAATTGGTTGTTCTCTCCCTTCTTCTTCAATTGCTGAGGGTATGGGGCTTTTGGAAAGTTTAGTTTTGGCACTTCTCCCTCTTGATGTGACTTGGGTGTGGAGACTTGAATTTCCTCTTGTCCCTTTTCTTCTTCATCCGATTTCTTCTCTTGTGGTTTCTTCTAGGTCTCCTTCAATTCCTTCCCGATTCTGAGGGTGATGGCCTGACACTCCTCCCTTAGAGTTGAATTAGTGTTGCTGTCAATGTTGTGACCAGGGGCTTGCTTGAATAAGTAGCCAATTTGCGTTTCAAGTTTCTTGATGGCAGCATCTTGATTTTGCATATTGGATCGCACCTCTTCCCGGAAAGCTTTACTGTCTTGGAATTCCTTACATATGTCTTCAAGTAAAGTCTCAATTCTGGAGAGTCTATCTTCGGTTGGTGATGGTGGGTTGAGGTTAGGAGATTGAGAAGGGTGATTAGGTGGGTGTTGATATGATCTATGTGAGGGATGTTGGGGAGTTGTATTATTGTTGGGATTGTGGTTGTGGCGTCTCTAGTCTTGGCCTTGGTCTTGTTAGTTTCCCTACCCAAAATTAGGGTGGTTTCTCCAGCCAGAATTGTAAATTTTGGAGTATGGATCATGGGTCTGCCTGGGTGAGTTCCCAACATAATTGGCTTGTTCCCAGTCACCTTCTTCTCCTGCATTCACTCCTTCTTGAGCTGGTGCTGAAATGATGGCTGCTACAACTTGGTTTTCTTCCACCTTCTTAGTAAGGTCAGCTAACTGCTTGGTGATCATCATATTTTGAGCCAGCAGTGCATCCATATGGTTCAGCTCTATCACTCCTCGAGTGTTACTCCTTTCAGAAGCATAGAAGTAGTCATTTTAAGCTACAGTCTCAATGACATTTATGGCCTCTTCAATTGTCTTCTTCTTGTTTAAAGAGCCCCCTGATGAATGGTTCACGGCCTTCTTTGACTCGTAGGAAAGATCTTCATAGAAGATGTGTAGTTGAACCCATTCATTGAACATGTCTAGTGGGCACCTTCTTGTTAAGTCCTTAAACCTCTCCCAAGCCTCATAGAAAGTTTCACCATCTTGTTTCCTAAAGGTTTGTACCTCAGCTCTCAGCCTGTTGATTCTTTGAGGGGATAGAATCTTGTCAAAAATTTGTTCACCACATCTTCCCAATTTGTTAAACTCTCCTTCGGGAAAGATTCCAGCCATTTAGATGCTTTGTCCCTAAGTGAAAAAGGGAACAAAAGCAATCTATAGACATCCGAATGAACACCATTAGACTTCACAGTGTCACATATTCTTAGGAAGGTGGTTAGATGTTGATTGGGGTCTTCTTGGGCACTCCCTCCGAATGAACAATTGTTCTGAACAAGGGTGATGAGCTGGGGTTTTAATTCAAAGTTATTGGCATGTATGGTTGGCTTCTGGATACTGCTTCCACAATTTTCTGGGTTTGGATTGATGTAAGAGCCTAGAACTCTTCTCTCTTGCCCAGCATGATTCACAGAGCCTTCTATGGCATGGTTGTGAGCTTCTCCTTCATGGTTGTTTTCCATGTTCTCCTCCATGTTTGTTTCAAAGTATTCTTCTTCTTCCTCAGCACCAACAACTCTTTTCCCTCTTACTTCCCTCCTTAATCTAAGGAAGGTCCTCTCAGGTTCCGAATCAAAGGAAGTTGAAGCTCCGCTTCTTCTCCCTGTCATACAACTAATAGAGCATACAGCAAGAAGTAAAATAAAGAGATTATTCTTGTTAGAGTGGCTGTTAGTATGAGTGGTGCAATTTATCAAACAGTTAGTGGGGTAGTGAGCAGAATTGTAAATAATAACAAAGGAAAAGAAAACAAAGAGGGGAGAGGGGATGAGGAAGGAAATAACTGAAACTAAAGGTAATTGATCAAGTAAAATAAACAATCAAAAGAAAATACTCAATCTAGTGAACTTTCAACTTAATCATTGTCAATACAAAATCAATCCCTGGCAACGGCGCCATAAACTTGATGCACAAAAACTTGTCTCTCAACAAATTTCCCTTCGGCAAGTATACCGAATTGTCATCAAGTAAAAACTCACAATAGAGTGAGGTCGAATCGCATAGGGATTGATTGGTCAAGCAACTTTAGTTGGAAAGATGTGCTATTTGAGCTAACAGAAATTGAGTTGAGAGTTGCAAAAAATTTAAATAGCGGGAAAGTAAAGTGCAAAAAGTAAATTGCAGAATCTTAAATGGGTATTTGGGGAAATGAGCATGAAGATAAATGGTAGAAAGTAAAGAGAATGGGTAAGATCAGAAATGGGGATTCATTGGGCATAGGAGATGTTGGATTCTCCGGATCAAATAAATTTTTATCTCTTCCTCAATCAATGCATTCATTGATCTCCTTGGCAATCTTAGGTGATTAGATCCCAATTCTTGGCAACCCAATCTCTCTAAGCTTGAACAATTGCCCAATTCCTTGATTTAATTTCTCATGGGAAGAGATAAATTATGGTCACTGATTATACCACATGTATTTTCAAATCAAAGTGTTGGGAGGATTACATGTCACTATATCCGTCCAAACACCAATTTGGTCCAACATCAGAAAGCATTTCTAGCATGATCTCCTAATCCCTTTTCTAAGGCTCAGAGGAGATCCAATTATGGAGAGTTTCTCTTCCAAAACAACTAACCAATTGAATTAAGATCGAAAGCTTTATAGTAAATCAAGAGAAAAGAAAGAGGAAGAAGAATGTAAACTATAATTGATCCATCAAATTACAACAGAGCTCCCTAACCCAATGAAAGGGGGTTTAGTTGTTCATAGCTCTGGAAATAGAAAATGGTAGAAAAGAGTACATTCTCTCCAGTAACTAGAAAAGTACAGAAAAGTAAATATACAAGGTGTAGTTCTCCAAATTTCCAAGCTCCCTTCTAGTTTAAAACTACTCCTATATATACTACTCTTCTTGATCTTCTAGTTAGTTCTTCAAGTCTTGGATATGGGCCTTTGATCTTGAGTTGAAGCAGTTACAACCTTTAGTGGGCTCAGCTTTGCTTGCAGAAAAGTGTGAGTTAGGCATGGACGTTAGTTAGGACGTCAGTGGTGTTAACATTAAGTGAGAATGTGGGTTCGAGAACGTTAGTGACGATCACCTTTTCCACTAACGTTCCAACCCACTAGTGATCCACGTTAACTTCAGGGTTAGTGGCACTAACGTGACCACTAACGTTGCCTCTTCGTCCTTCGCAAACGTTATTGGCGTTCACCTCTTTCAATAACATTGGCTCTTTGGGTCTTCTCCCTACGTTAGAGTTCACGTTAGTGTAACTAACGTGACCTTTAACGTGGGCATGCCTAAGCTTCAAGAGCGTTAGTGACACTTACCTTTGTCACTAACGTTCCAAACGCCCTCCTTCCCACGTTAGAGTTCACGTTAATTGGATTAACGTGACTACTAACGTGGTGGTGATTGCCATCTCCAACGTTAGTGACAAAGGTGAGTGTCACTAACATTGGCTCATCATGCTTAACTCCAAGTTACTCTTCACGTTAGTGGTCTTAACGTGACCACTAACGTAGGCACTCTTGGCTTAGTCCAACGTTAGTGACAAAGGTGAGTGTCACTAACGTTGGCGATTGCTTCCTCCCCAACGTTAGAGTTCACGTTAATTGGGTTAACGTGGCTAAATGTGCCTTTGTGGAACATTAGTGGCATTCACTTTTACCACTAACATTGCAGCTCCTCTTTTCCTCCACGTTAGCTACCACGTTAATATACTTAACGTGGCAACTAATGTGGGCTATGATGGCATCGAAGGCATTATTGACGATCACTTTTTTTATTAACGCTACAAGCTTGTCTCCATTCCACGTTAGTGGTTACGTTAATTAGCTTAACGTGACAACTAACGTGGCTCCTTCTTGCTTCCTTTGTCCTAAAATCAAGCAATTAAAGTGCATCAAAGCTCTGTTCCAAGTCATGAGATTATGCATCATCAATCATATCATTCAATTCTTGCCTAATTTTTATGAAATCATGTAAAGTTTTTGCTTGAATCAAGGTGTAAGTGTATTTTCATCCAAAACTTGCTTATTTACTAAGAAAATGCATGAAACTACCCTAAAACAGTAAAGAAAAAGTCAGTGAAACTAGCCAAGAGAGTAGAGCCCAGCATCCAAAGGCCCAGAGAGGACCCCCTAGCTGGCAATCCATGCCCAAGAGACCTCAATGCACGTGGATCTCATCAAAACTCAGCCCAAACACTCACCAAGTGGGCCCCAAAAGTGGATTTTCACACTAAATAGACTATTTTGCCCTTACTAGCCATCTGTTTAGTATTTAAGGGCTTATGTTTATGTAATTCTAATTATCTTCAACCCTAATTTTGTTCTACATTTCCTTCTACCTCAATATGAGTTTCTAAACCTCCTAGGTTGAGGGGAGGAGCCATGCTGAGTCCTATGAATTAGTAAAAGTACTATTCTTTCTTCTTTGATCTGTGTTTGATTAACTCAAAGATGTATATTCGTTCTTCATCCATATGAATGTGTTGAACTGGCATAAGGTTATCACATTCTACATGGGTTCAGAGTGTGTCTTTCATCGGAGAATGATGAACCGCCAGCTTGAATATATGACTCTCAGATGGGTAATCCGCGACTTCATTGGGGACTTCTCGAAACATCAGTTCAGTCGATTTCCAGGGAGATTAAGGTCTCTATAGGAGATGCTAGAACCAGTACGAGCTTCACCCTCAATTAGAATGGATCCGCACTAAACCTAGGGTTCAGATATGGAGAAGTATTGGTAGCTACTCAAAACAGTGTCAATCACATACAGCCTGCCTTTGAAGAAGATCATTCACAAGCAAAGAAGATAGTGGTACCAGAGTTAGTTCAGAAAGACAAAGCAACTCTGACTCTCAACTCTAATCCTATCAACTATATTTCATTCTCTAAAACACTTGCTATACACATATAAAGTTCAACCTACAATCAACAACCTTCTGATTCCGCCTAACTAAGACCTGCAATACAACCAAAAGCTTGCTTCAAGCCACAATCCTCGTGGGATCGACCCTGACTCGCTCAGGTTTTACTTGGACGACTCATTGCACTTGCTGGTACTGCCTACTGTACAAAAAGGTGTGGGGGTTTTGCATACGCACGCACCAAGTTTTTAGCGCCGTTGCCGGGGATTGTTGAGTTTGGACAAACTGCCGAATTGTCTTTCTCCTTAGATCAGGTAATTTTTATTTTTATTTCTCTTTTAATTTTTGTTTTCTTTTTCTAATTTTTCGAAAAAAATAAAACCTTTTTCAAAAATATTTTTTCTTTTCTTTGTTTAATTTTTGTTCTTGGTATTGAGTCTTGTGTTCTTGTTGACTCTTTTATAATTTTTGAAAATATTAAATACCTTTTCAAAAACATGTTAAATTTCTAGCTCAATTGGCTGTAACCCAGACATATGCTCTTGGTTGAATTGTCTTTAAGCCAATTTTTCTTTCTAAAAATTTTTCAAAAATAATTTTTCTTTGTTTAATCCTTGCATTTTTTGAATGTGTCTATGTTCTTGGTAATTTCATGTTCTTTGAGTCCTATTTTCCAAAAATATTTCAAAAATATTTTTCTTTGGCTAAATCTTGTCCAAAGTTTCTAAGTTTGGTATTTTCTTGTTAATTTATCTTTAATTTTCGAAAATCCACTTTTGGTTTCTTAAAGATTCTAAGTTTGGTGTTCTTGTAGTGTTTTTGTGTTCTTTGAGTCTTTAAATTTTTGTTCCTTGTGTTCTTGTGAGTCTTCAGGGTGTTCTTGAGTCTTGCATGTGTCTTGATCTTAAAATCTTTAAGTTTGATGTCCCTTGCTGTTTCCCTCCAAATATTCGAAAATAAAGGGGTGCTAGATCTAAAAATTTTTATTCTTGTGGCTTTTTTTTGTGTTTTTCTCTTTCAACATAAATTAAAAAATAATCAAAAAGATATCTTTTCTAACTAATTTTAATAATAATTTTTGAAAATTTTTCAAAAAATTCAAATTTTGATTTTCAAAAATTTTATCTTATCTTATCTTAGTTGTCAAGTTTTCAAAAATCAAATCTTTCAAAAATAAAAATCATATATTTTTTTTAAAAATCTTATCTTTTTCAAATCTTATCATATCTTTTTAAAAATTCAAAATTTTATCTTATCTTTTTCAATTTTCAATTTTTAAAATTAAATCTTTTTCAAAATCATTTTTCTAATCTTATCTTTTTTGTTTCTTATCTTATCTTTTCTAATTTCTAATTTTTAAATCATATCTTTTTCAAAACTTTCTAAAATCTTATCTTATCTTTTTCAAATTTCAAATTCTAATTTCAAAATCTTTTCTTATCTTACTTTTTATCTTATTTTAAATCTTTCCTTATCTTATATCTTTTATTTTATTTTTTATTTTATCTTTTCCTAATATCTTATCTTCTCTCTCATCTTTTCCAAAATCACGTAACTAACTCTTTCTTCCCTCAATTTTTGAAAATTCCTCCCTCTTTTCTCTCTTCTATTTTCAAAAGTTTAACATTTAAATTTTAAATTCTTTTTAAATTAATTAACTAATTTTTTGAAAATTAACTAAATAAATAAATAAATATTTTAATTCGTATTCACCACTTTTACTTTTATCTCTTTTCTTACTCCTTCTACCTCCTTCTTTCTTCACCTTTTACCTTTCTTAATCAAGAACCAAAGTGGGAATGAAGAGTTCAAGAGAACTCTAGGATCCTATACAACACCCACTACTGACTTCTATGGAAGAAGTATCAGCATACCTCAAATCAAAGTTAGTAGCTTTGAATTAAACCCTCAACTTATCACTCTGCTGCAGTAGAATTGCCAGTATTCTGCGCTTTCTCAGGAAGAACCGACAGAAATCCTGGCAGATTTCTTAAGGATTGCTGACATAGTACACAGTGAGGGAGTAAACCAAGAGGTCTACAGGTTAATACTCTTCCCTTTTGCTTTAAAGGATCAAGCAAAAAGGTGGTTGGATAACCAGCCTAAAGATAGTTTAAAAACTTGGAAACAGTTATTGGACAAGTTTTTAAACCAATACTTTCCCCCAAGAAAGGTGACCCAGCTTGGACTGGACATCTAAGACTTCAAACAAGGAGATGGTGAGTCTCTTTATGATACCTGAGAGAGGTATAAGAGGATGCTAAGAAAATGTCCCATTGAAATATTTCCAGAATGGGTACAGTTGGACATCTTCTACTATGGGATTTTCATACACATGAGAAAGACCATAGGAGAGGCTCAAGAGCTTATTGAGACAATTGCCACTAATCAGAATCTATACTCATCTCCTGAGACCTCTATAAAAGGAGAGTTTAAGATAGTAGTTGCTGAACGTAAACCTCCAGAGCAGGATGGCCCATCGACTCAGCAACTGCACACCCCTATCCAACTGAGGAATGGGAAAACTTTAAAAATCCAACCTCAGTATAATAAAAATGAAAAGCCCATGAAGGACAACCAAAAAGGTATTGTTCTTACCATTAAATGCCAGAAACGGGTAGAGACTGGGCGTTCAAACGCCCAGGAAGGTAACTCTACTGGCGTTAAACGCCAAGAAAGGGGAGAGATTGGGCGTCCAAACGCCCAAGGGGACAGTAGCATGAGCGTTGAATACCCATGCAAGGGAGGTTAGTCGTTCAATGATAACAACCCTCTTAAGCTAACTAGTAACCCCCCTTCCAACTCACATTTCACTTGGCCTTCATCAACCAAGGTTGATGAATACAAGGTTAAGATGCCATATCCTCAGAAACTCTATCAAGAGGAAAGGGATAAATAGTTTGCCCGCTTTGCGGAGTATCTCAGAACACTAGAGATAAAGATCCCTTTTGCAGAAGCTCTTGAACATATACCTTCTTATGCAAAGTTCATGAAGGACATTCTAAGTCATTAGAAGGATTGGAGAGACACACAAATAGTCCTTCTCACTGAGAAATGTAGTGTAATCATTCAGAACAGCTTACCAGAGAAGCTTTAAGATCTTGGGAGCTTTATGATACCATGCACTCTAGGTGATGCCTGTACAAGGACAATTCTATGCAACCTTGGAGTAAGCATCAACCTAATACCTGCTTCTTTAATAAATAAGCTATGTTTGACTGAGGAAGTCAAACTAACCCGCATGTGCCTTCAACTTACTAATGGGTTTATTAAGATACCATTAGGAGTAATAGAGGACATGATTGTCAAGGTTGGACTTTTTGCCTTTCCCACTGACTTTGTGGTATTGGACATAGAGGGATACAAGAGTGCATCTCTCATCCTAGGAAGACCTTTCCTAGTCACAGGACGAACCCTCATTGATGTTGAAAAAGGGGAAGTAGCCCTAAGAGTCAATGAGAAGAAGTTCGTACTGAATGTTGTGAAGGCTATGCAGCATCCAGACATTCCTGAGTAATGCCTAAGCATTGAATTCATTGATTCCCTGGTGGAAAAAGTCAATGTGGCCGAAAGCTCCAAGGACATACTTGATGATATCCTCAATAATACTCAGCCTAATTCAGAGGAACCTCCAAAAACCTCTGAGGAAAAGGAGAAGCCTCCCAAGCTTGAGCTTAAGCCATTATCCCCTTCCTTGAAATATGCATTTCTAGGAGAGGGAGAGACCTATCCTGTAATCATAAGCTCTACATTAGAGCTACAGAAGGAAGAAGCACTAATTCAACTGCTTAAAACACAAAGGGCCGCCCTTGCGTGGACTATAAGTGACCTTAAGGGCATTAGCCCTGCCCGATGCATGCATAAAATCATGCTGGAGGATAATGCCAAACCAGTGGTACAACCATAGTGGCGATTGAATCCAGCCATGAAGGAAGTAGTACAGAAGGAGGTCACTAAACTCTATGAGGCTTGGATTATTTATCCCATTTCTGACAACCCATGGGTGAACCCTATCTAGGTTGTTCCTAAGAAGGGAGGAATGACACTGGTTTAAAATGAAAAGAATGTACTGATCCCGAAAAGGATAGTTACAAGGTAGCGTATGTGCATTGATTACAGAAAACTCAATGACACCACCAGGAAAGATCACTTTCCTTTACCCTTCATTGACCAAATGCTAGAAAGACTAGCACGTCACGCTTTTTATTATTTCTTGGATGGATATTCTAGATACAATCAAATAGGAGTAGATCCATAAAATCAAGAAAAGACGGCATTCACATGTCCTTCAGGCGTATTCGCTTATAGACAAATGCCATTTGGCCTGTGCAATGCACCTGCCACATTTTAGAGATGCATGTTATCCATCTTCTCTGACATCGTAGAGAAGTTGCTTGAAGTATTCATGGATGACTTCTCTGTCTATGGAGACTCATTTGACTCTTGTCTTGATCATCTGACCCTGGTCCTAAAAAGATGCCAAGAAAAAAATCTAGTTTTAAACTGGGAGAAATGTCACTTCATGGTAACGGAAGGCATTGTTCTTGGGTATCAAATCTCAAACAAAGGGATAGAAGTGGATCAATCTAAGGTAGAAGTGATCGAACACTTACCTCCACCTACTAGTGTTAAGGCTATCAGAAGCTTCCTAGGACATGCAGGCTTCTACAGGCGGTGCATAAAAGATTTTTCTAAAATTGCCAAACCCCTGTGCAATCTCTTGGCCACTGATGTTCCATTTGTCCTTGACTAAAAATGCCTGCATGCCTTTGAAAATCTGAAGGGCAAGCTTGTTAATGCTCCTATTATCTCTGCACCCAACTGGGATTCGCCATTCAAGCTAATGTGTGATGCAAGTGATCATGCAATTGGGGCAGTCCTAAGTCAAAGACATGACAAGCTTTTGCCTGTCATTTACTATGCTAGTCGTGTATTAAATGATGCGCAGAAAAATTACACTACTACAAAAAAGGAGCTACTTGCAATGGTTTATGCCATTGACAAGTTTAGATCCTACCTTGTAGGATCTAAGGTCATTATTTATACTGACCATGCTGCTCTAAGATATCTACTCACTAAGGAGAATTCTAAACCCAGACTTATAAGATGCGTATTCCTCCTCCAAGAGTTTGATATAGAAATTAGAGACAGAAAAGGGGTAGAAAATCATGTGGCTGATCACTTATCCCGGATTGAGCCAGTAGCAGGGACTTCTTCTCCCTCTACTGACATATCTGAATCCTTTCTAGATGAACAACTCTATTCCATCCGGACAGTACCTTGGTTTGAAAACATTACAAACTACAAGGCTATACGGTTCATTCCCAAAGAGCTTTCCAGGGAGCAAGCCCAAAAACTCATGCCTGATGCCCGGAAACACTTTAAGAGATGCTCGGATGGAATAATCCGATGCTGTGTGTCTGAAGAAGAGACAAAGCAAATTCTATGGCATTGCCATAACTCTGACTATGGAGGACACTTTGGAGGTGAGCGGACAACCACTAAGGTACTCCAAAGTGGCTTTTATTGGCCTACTCTCTTTAAAGATTCTTGAGAGTTCGTCCGTAACTGTGATAGTTGCCAGAGGGCTGGCAACCTCCTTCATGGTCACAGAATGCCTCAACAAGGAATCTTAGAGAATGAGTTGTTTGACGTATGGGGGATAGATTTCATGGGACCATTCCCGCCCTCATACTCAAACACCTACATCCTTGTGGCAGTAGATTACATTTCT
Organism: Arachis hypogaea; assembly: GCF_003086295.3. Taxonomy (NCBI): domain Eukaryota; kingdom Viridiplantae; phylum Streptophyta; class Magnoliopsida; order Fabales; family Fabaceae; genus Arachis; species Arachis hypogaea. The sequence continues at coordinate 49,961,375 of NC_092044.1, read as the reverse complement.
AAATGGGTTGAAGCAATAGCAACACCCTCTAATAATACTAAAGTAGTGATGAAGTTCCTCCGAAAGAACATTTCAGCAGGTTTGGTGTCACGAAGACACTAATCAGTGATGGAAGAACTCATTTCTGCAACAGAGAGCTAGATTCTATCTTATGCCGATACAAAGTTCGCCATAAAGTAGCAACACCATATCACCCCTAAACTAATGGGTAGGCTGAAGTCTCAAATGGAGAACTAAAGCGAATCCTGGAAAGGACAGTAAGTGCCTCTAGAAAGGATTGGGCTAGAAAGCTTGATGATGCTATGTGGGCATACAGAACAGCTTTCAAAACCCCATTAGAACTTCACCATATCAGTTAGTATATAGGAAGTCTTGTCATTTGCCAGTGGAACTAGAACACAAAGCCTATTGGGCTACTATGTTCCTCAACCTTGATGCCAAAGTAGCAAGGGAAAAATGGCTGCTCCAACTAAATGAGTTGGATGAATTTCGTTTAGAAGCATTTGAGAATGCAAAGATCTATAAGGAAAAGGCAAAGAGGTGGCATGACAGGAAGATAGCTTCCAGAGTCTTTGAACCAGAGCAGAAAGTTCTGCTCTTCAATTCAAGGCTCAGATTATTCCCTCAGAAACTCAAATCCCGCTAGAAGGGGACTGTGTGTGATTACAAGAGTATCACCATACGGACACATAGAACTTCAAGGAAAAGATCCTGAAAACAGGTTCACTGTCAATTGACAGATGGTCAAACATTACCTTAAAGGAGATATAGAGCCAGGAAGCTCAACACTGTTACTAAATTAAGTACAGTGAAGTCCAGCTAAAGACATTAAAGAAGCGCTTGATGGGAGGCAACCCAACCTTACTCAACCATATTTATTTTATTTCTATTTTGTTTTTCTTTCAGTCTTAGAGTCATGATCATATGCATCTGCCAATGGACAGAATTCACAGTAGTGAAAGCAAAACACTCTGGAAAGAGTGTTAAAGTTAAAAGCCAATGTAAAGAAGCAGGGAATTTGGAATTCCCTAGCCTCTCAGGACCAAGAGGTACCACAGAAGCTCCACCTACCCCACCTTCTTCCCCATTGATCATATTTGCTCAAGGACGAGTAAAACGCTTAAGTTTGGTATTGCCAAAGCTTTGCTTTGTGACTTCTACGACTTTTAAGTATAGAAGAAGAGGATCGAGCAAACTAGAGAGCATGCACATGAGCCTGTGCAGCCGCCTCAACAAAAACAGAGTGACATAGAAGAGACCAAGCATCACATTGGATCCTCGAGGAGGAGCATTAGCCACCATCATTCAGGTGGATTCGTTCTCTTTTACACCCACTTTCTATTTTATTTTTCTATTTTCTGTCTGTTTTATTATTTGTTCTCTTGTTCTAATTGCATGATCATTTGCATTGATGTCTTTAAGTTGTAAAATGTTCCATATATCTCTCACCTTGCTTAAATAAAAAATTTTATTGTATCTTAATTTTCTTTTTTATCCTACTGTGTTTTTAATTGCTTGGGGACAAGCAACGGTTTAAGTTTGGTGTTGTTATAAGTGGATATTTTATACGCTTTTTGACATCACTTTTATATAGTTTTTAGTAGTTTTTAGTTAGTTTTTATTAAGTTTTTATAGGATTTAGTGTTAAATTCACACTTTTGGATTCTACTATTTGTTTTTGTATTTTTGTACAATTTTAGGTATTTTCTAGCTGAAATTGGGGAGATGGAGCAGAAGTCTGATTTAGAGATAGAGAGCTTGCTGTCCAAATATGACCTGCCTGCATTTGGAAGAGCTTTTCTAGAGCTACAGAAATTCACATGAAGCACTCTCAAGGCTATGAAAAGCTAACTTCCAGAGCTTTTCAGCAATATATAATAGTTTATACTTTGCTTCGGATTAGAAGGCCCAAAACTGGTGTCTAACGACAGCTTTCTGCCCCCATCCAGGTGTCCAGCGCCCAAAGAGCAGAGCCCAGCATCCAAAGGCCCAGAGAGGACCCCTAGCTGGCAATCCACACCCAAGAGACCTCAATGCACGTGGATCTCATCAAAACTCAGCCCAAACACTTACCAAGTGGGGTCTAGAAGTGGATTTTAGCACTAAATAGACTGTTTTGCCCTTACTAGTCATTTGTTTAGTATTTAAGGGCTTATGTTTATGTAATTCGGATTATCTTCAACCCTCTTTTCATTTTACATTGTCTTCTACCTCAGTATGAGCTTCTAAACCTCCTAGGTTGAGGGGAGGAGCCCTGTTGAGTCCTATGAATTAATAAGAGTACTATTGTTTCTTCTTCGATCCGTGTTTGATTAACTCAAATATGTATATTCGTTCTTCATCACTAAGAATGCATTGAACTGGCATAAGGTTATCACATTCTACATGGGTTTATAGTGTGTCTTTCATCAGACAATTATGAACCGCCAGCTTGAATATACGTCTCTCAGATGGCTAATCCGCGACTTTGTTGGGGACTTCTCGAAACATCAGTTCAGCCGATTTCTGGGAAGATTAAGGTCTTTGTGGTAGACGCTAAAACCAGTACGAGCTTCACCCTCAATCAGAATGGATCCACACTAAACCTGTGATTCAAATCTGGAGGAGTATTGATAGCTGCTCAAACCAGTGTCAATCACATACAGCTTGCCATTAAAGAAGATCATTCACAAGCAAAGAAGACAGTAGTACCAAAGTTACTTCAGAAAGACAAAGCAACTCTGACTCTCAACTCTAATCCTGTCAACTCTATTTTGATTCTCCGAAACACTTGTTTTACAAATATAAAGTTCAACATATAATCAACAACCTTCTGATTTTGCCTAACTAAGACGTGAAAGACAACTAAAAGCTTGCTTCAAGCCACAATCCTCATGGGATTGATCCTGACTCGCTCAGGTATTATTTGGACGACCCAGTGCACTTGTTTGTACTGCTCGCTGTACAAAAAGGTCTAGGAGTTTTGCGTACGCACGCACCAATACTGAAGGTCGGCCTTTTCATTAGCAAAACTATCAGGCTTATCGCTCTGGCGATCAGAGGGATTGGATCGAGCGGTAATAGGGGTCGATGATGATATCGTCGACTAATAACCTTTACGGCGCATCTTAAAAAAGAGAAAAAGAATAAAATTCAGAGTCACAAGGCAAGTGGCATAAGAAGGCAATAGAGGAAGCAATTACATTGTAAACTTAGAGCAAATAAAAGCAAATTAGCACTTAATTGAGGAAAATATCGTAAGAGTGTGGTATGATAAAGAAGAAGCAAAGTGTGTATTTTAAATGTGCGCACGGTTAGAATATACACATTGGTCAGGTAAAATGGCAACCACACAATTAAGAAGAAATCATGAGTTCCTCAATTAAGCGACCTAAGTTTCAAGCAAAGAATAAGCAAAAGTTAAAGCACAAATAAACTTAGGCAACCACAACTAAAGTCAATTAAATTATGGAAATATTGGATATTGCAATTGTGCAAGTGAATGCACAAAGTTAATATAAATTAGCACAACAAACAATAACCAATTCACTAGTGAAAAGAAAACTACTTATTCATCCTAAAAAATAATAAAATAATCACATGGATAAGGTACTTGTTGCAAAAAGGGACAAGCTAGAATCAAGTCAAGTCGCTCAAACAAATGCAAAGCATTCAAGAACAAGTACCTTGGTATATGATTATATTGGTTTGAAAACCATGATGAACAAGTAATTCAATTCAATTCACTAAATTCAATATGCACTTGTTAAAAATTTCACCTAATATACAACCAAATGTAAAATTTCCAAGTTGATTTGGTGCTAGTAACTCAAAGCAACAAACAAGTACTTTATTGAAATTCGATCACCAATAACATCATAATCATTGAAAAGTGCACTATTATTAATTTGAATGCCAAACAAGGATATAGTTTATTGATGAGCAGATATTTTATACGCTTTTTGGGGGTAATTTCATGTAGTTTTTAGTATGTTTTAGTTAGTCTTTAGTATATTTTTATTAGTTTTTACGCAAAATTCATATTTCTGGACTTTACTATAATTTTGTGTGTTTTTCTGTGATTTCAGGTATTTTCTAGCTGAAATTGAAGGATCTGAGCAAAAATCTGATTCAGGCTGAAAAAGTACTGCTGATGTTGTTGGATTCTGACCTCCCTGCACACGGAATAGATTTTCTGGAGCTACAAGAGTCCAACTGGCGCGCTATCAATTGCGTTGGAAAGTAGACATCCAGGCCTTTCCAGAAATATATAATAGTTTATACTTTGCTAGAAGATAAATGACGTAAACTGGCGTTTGACGCCAATTCCATGTTCCATTCTGGCGTTAAACGCCAGAAACAGGTTGCAAGTTAGAGTTAAACACCAGAAACAGGTTACAACCTGGCGTTTAACTCCAGAAACAGCCCAGGCACGTGAAAAGCTCAAGTCTCAGCCCCAGCACACACCAAGTGGGCCCCATAAGTGGATTTCTGCACTATCTATCTCAGTTTACTGATTCTCTATAAACCTAGGTTACTAGTTTAGTATTTAAACAACTTTAAGAGATTTATTTTGTACCTCATGACATTTTAGATCTGAACTTTTTATCTTTGACGGCATGAGTCTCTAAACTCCATTGTTGGGGGTAAGGAGCTCTGCTGTGTCTCGATGAATTAATGCAATTATTTCTGTTTTCTATTCAAATACGCTTGTTTCTATCTAAGATATTCATTCGCACTTCAATATGAAGAAGGTGATGATCTGTGACACTCATCACCATTCTCAACCTATGAACACGTGCCTGACAACCACCTCCATTCTACCTTCGATTGAATGAGTATCTCTTAGATTCTTTAATCAGAATCTTCGTGGTATAAGCTAGAATCCATTGGCACCATTCTTGAGAATCCGGAAAGTCTAAACCTTATCTGTGGTATTCTGAGTAGGATTCAGGGATTGAATGACTGTGACGAGCTTCAAACTCACAAAGGTTGGGCGTAGTGACAGATGTAAAAGGATCAATGGATCCTATTCCAACATGAGTGACAATCGACAGATGATTAGACGTGCGGTGACAGCACACCGGGACCATTTTCACTGAGAGGACGGATGGTAGCCATTGACAACGGTGATCCACCAACACACAGCTTGCCATAGAAGGAACCTTGCGTGCATGAAGAAGATGACAGTAGGAAAGCAGATATTCAGAAGACAAAGCATCTCCAAAAACTCCAACATATTCTCTATTACTGCATAACAAGTATTATTTAATCCATGCTTTTTATTTACTACCAATCAAAACTGAGATTTATTATTATCCTGACTAAGAGTTACAATATAACCATAGCTTGCTTCAAGCCAACAATTCCCGTGGGATTCGACCTTTACTCACGTAAGGTATTACTTGGACGACCTAGTGCACTTGCTGGTTAGTTGTGTGAAGTTATGAAGAATTGTGATTTACAATTTCGTGCACCATTTATGACATATGGTAGCTACAATATATGAATCATACATAAATTTCATTAAGGGAATTTAACAAACAGTTGTTGTGCAGTCCATATATTCAACAAATTCAAGCCAATTTCAGCAGCATTCAATCCAATAAGCAGCAAACAACACATGCAATCTAATTAACTAACAACTAACAATCTAAACCTAATATGATTACTAAAATCAAAAATAAAATACAATTAGAACTAATTAAAAGTAACTAGGAGGGTAAACATAAATGGAACCTGAGTTAATGAGAACTGAAGAATGGAAAGAGGGAGGTTGTAGTGGCACAATGATTGCCACCGTCGGTGTCACAGTGGTAGTGCAGCACTGGAATGAGAGAGAGATGCAAGCTGGCTTGCTAGAGTAGGGGCAAAGCTCGAATAAAAATAGAAATGGAGGGGAGAAAGGATGAAGAAAAAGAGAGAAAGAGAGAGGTGATGTGGTGGTGGGGTCGGCACCGGTGGCAACAAGTTAACAGGTGGAGGGTGGTGAGTGGTGGTGTGTTAGGTTAGGGTAATAGAGGGTAACGGGGTCAAGGAAGAAAGAAGGGGGTTGGGTTAATGCGTGTTTAGGGCGATGTTCAAATCCCGCACGCAAAACGAGGTTTGTGCGTACGCACGTTAGGTGACATATGGAGTGCATGCGCATGCACAACCGTGTGCGTACGCACCTGGCAAAGAGGTTGAAAACATTATATGTGCACGCATAGCAGTGTGCGTACGCTCAAAAGTCTATTTTTAAGGGAAAAGTCACGTGTTCCTGTGCACAGACGTGTGCGTACATACGCAGTAGGGGGTTGAAATGAAGGTTGCGTACGCAACTTTGCATGCGTACACGAAGGTCAATGGAATTGGAGTATGTGTGCGTATGCATAGGTGTGTGCCCCTGCACAAAACTCTGTTTTTGAACATTTTAAAGCCCTTAAAGGTACCAAACATGATGTTCAACATAGTTTTTCAACCCCAAAACATATTTTTCCTTAAAATCACATGATCCAAACTAAAATCTAATCAAAATAAGCCTAAAATTTAACTAAACTAAGCTAACTAAGAGAAGCAATATTCAATGAACAAAAGCTAAAAGCAAAGAGAAGTTAGAAGGATGTTACCATGGTGGGGTGTCTCCCACCTAGCACTTTTATTTAGTGTCCTTAAGTTGGACACTTGATGAGACTCTTGCCAAGGCAGCTTATGCTTCCATTCCTCCTTGAATCTCCACCCATGTTTGCATTTCCATTGTCCTCCAGGATCCTAAATGAAGCACATAAAGCTCTCAAAAAGCTCCAAGCAAGTACTAAGAACCCAAGATTGTTGATCATTGAAGCTTATACCTAGGATCCCAAACTCTAGCTTCCCGTTCACCTTCTTGTTGATCTCTATGCCTCAATTTGGATGAACAACCTCTTGAATTTCTATTAAAGCACCCAAATAAACCCCGAATCCTCTCAATTGAGTCTTGCACCATGCTTGGACTCCAAGTATTGATTTAGCCTCCTTGATAAGCTTTGGGCTCTTTTGGCAACCAACATCCTTTTTTCCATCATCTAACACTCCAAGAAGGACTTAAGTTGGTGATTCGTTTCCAAAATAGCATATTGATATGGGCCGATGAAGTTCATTGGTGAAATTTTCACCCACTCAAATTGCACTTGGAACGAAGTTACTCTCCTAGTTTCTTGCATGAAGACCTCCACTTCTTAGTTATAAACTTCTTCCTCATACTCATCTTCTTCCTCACCAACCTCTTCTAGCTCTTCCCCATTACTCAAATCATAACTTGGATGTTGCGTTAAGCCTACATCAACATCCCTTTCAAATTCAATGGGAGAAGTTTCTTCAAGATCATTGAGGGGATTGATCAATATGGATAAAAAATCATTAATGATGGAATCCACTTTCCAATCAATATCCCTTAATTCTCCATTTACCTCTTCTGGTTCATTTATCTCACTTTCCTCCTTGTGTTGCGATTCATGCCTTAGCTCATCTTCTTCCACTTGAGCTTGCAAACTTTCCCTCACCCCACACTCCCCACATGAGATTGATTCCTCACATTCACCCACGAAATTGCTTTGGTTGTGGCATGAACGTGGCAAGACTAACCGGGTTAAGATTTCGGCCAATGTAACCGTAATATGCTCTTGCTTCTTTTGGAACTCCTCTTGTTCTTGGACAAAGACTAAAAGTGCTTCTTCTATGGATTGGTCCATATGTGAAGATGGGGCTTAGATTGATGATGGTTGAAAAAGAGAATCATAAGGATAAGGATCTTAGCTTTGTACATAGGGAGGTGGTAATGTATAGAGTTGGTGATAAGATGAATAAGTATTTGGATTCCATAGATGTGGATGGTGGTAGTGGTGTGATGCTTGAAGATTTGGTGGTTGATAATTATGTTGGGGGCAAGGATCTTAAGAGTATGGTGGTGGAAGTTCATAAATAAAGTGAGACCCACCATATCCTTGGTTTGGATATGCATCATTAGGAAGGTTATGCTCATTGTGACATGGAGGATGTTGTTGTCATGAGGATTACTCAAATGCATACAACTCCTCCCTCAATTAGTTTTCCCATCCCATAATGCAACCCGAAGTTGAATTATCATTCCCTACAATATAAGCACAACCATACTCCAAGCAAAGAGGGTGATAACTCATAAAGAACATAGAAAATAAAAATAAAAGACATCAATTGTATAGTCCCCCGGCAACGGTGCCAAAAACTTGATAAAGAGAATTAATGTCGGTTTAGAATTTTCACAAAAAGAATTTCATTTCAAGCATAGTCTAAACCAACAATTAACTCTCAATCAAAGTTTAAAAGATTATCACAATACAAACCAAAACAACCGAGAGTTTTAATTCTTGGGTCGTCTTCTCTCGGACTAGCAATTGAGTGCACACATTTGGTTGTGAAATTGGGGGTTCAAGCATAGAATGAAAATTAAAGAAACTAGAAATTAAATGACTAAAATTAATAAACAAGCAATACAATGAAATAAACAAGCAATAATATAAACAACTACCAAGCTAGCATTAGATCAAAAGATAATTAATGCAAATTAAAGAAGATTGATGCAACAAAATAATGAAAATGGAGTGCAATGCATAAAAGAGCCTTAACTTGGGATTGAGAGTTAAGGAATCATATCCTTGTCATAACCACACCTATGGCAATTATAATGAGTTAATCCTACTTTGTTAACCCCTGACATCGAGGAGTAAGTCAAGTGAGCATAATTGGCCTTAATCCACAAATTCTACCTAACTTACTAATTAACTTAGTAAAAAGCTAGTGTTAGTGGAAACAAGAGCAACGAACAACCCAAAATTATCACTAAATGTCAAATATTATGACTCTAGTATCCTAGGTACTCAAATCCCAAGCCAAGGAGTGAAACTCTACTCAATAATCATAATTGGCATTTTCACAAACACTTAGTAGGCATAAACGCAAAACATAGCAAATTGTAAAAGATAAAGAAAACTATAACCAATCTATGAACATAATCAACAATAGCAACTCAATCAAACATATATAATTCATAAAATATCAAATTTATTAACAAGAGACTCAAGAAATTAAAAGTAGATATATCAACAAAATAACTTCAACTATAAGAAAGTAAGAGTAAATGTAGTTTAGTTAAAGAGATAATTAAATATTACTTACAAAAGGAGCAAGCTATAATCCAAGATCAAAATTGTAAATGTAAAGTCTACTATAAACCCTAATTAAAACCTAAGAGAGAATCCTAAGAGGAAAACTATTCTAAACCCACTCCTACTCCTATAATGTTGTGTATATTATGTATTTTCATAACAAGTTTGCATTGGTATGTTGTTCCTTTGATATAGATTCCATTTCGGCTTCAAGATCTCCAAAATTGGGCCAAACGGCCCCCAAAATTGCGAGCCACATGACATTCTAAATGAGTCACGAGCTAGGACTTGTGCGTATGCACACTACAGTGTGTTCATCTCCTTGGTTTCTTCATGTGTTCTCCCATTTTGCAAGCTTTCCTCCCACTTCTACCAAACCATTCTTGCCCATTGGACCTGAAATCACTCAACAAAATATATCATGACATCAAATGGAATAAAAGTGAATTCAAATTAATTTAAGCATAAAAAAGTATGTTTTCACAATTAGGAGCAATTTAGAGAGAAATTACCAAAGTATGCTATTCAAGTAAATAAATGTGAGTTTATGTGATGAAATCCACTCAATCCAAGCCAAAATTTACCATCAACTATGGACTCATCAAAGAAAAAGAGCTGTGAGAGACTACAATAGAGAAGAAGGGCAAACCTGTACCACCATCATCGTCGTGCACCTTCGTTGCCTTTAGAGTTGATTGGAGCTGCCGGCGCAACAACTGCCCAGAGTTGCCACTGCTGCCGCCATTGTTGTGGAAGGAGGTTGTTGTCGAGCTATGCGTCGTTCCTTGCTAGCGCTGTTGCTAGATGTCTAGAGAGAAAGCTTGCCATCGCTAACCCAGTAGAGGAGAGAATAAACAAAAAAAAGGGGAAAAGATAGTGAAACGTGGCAGAAGAGGTGTCTCCCCTGTCCCTGCAGTTGTTGTGCTTTGGGTCGTTGGGAAATGACACTATTGTCATCGAAAAATGCCATCAAAACTGTCCAAACTCGTTCGAAGTACAGTTCTTTCCCCATTCTGGTTAGAATCTATTTCATGCTTCTTTAATTTACAATGTTTCCACCATTATCCACCGTTATTATTGTGCTTGTTGCTCCATTGTTGATGAGTTCTGTTTTGCTCTAATCTCTGCCGATTTGCCATCTTTTTCTGGAGCTACTGTTGTTACTAAGATACGCTTATGTGGTTGCCATATATCTCTGGATTATATGAATGTTATTGCCATTGCTCCAGTCGCATAGTTGAGTCACATTAAGGTAGGAGATGTTTGTTTTACAAATTCGGAATGCTTGGAAAGTTTAGAAAATATGTGCATTTGAGTTGATGAGCATTTTTTGGCTTGATTATCTCTATTAAAGTTTGATTAATTCAATTTTGATAATTTAAGATTATTTTTCGTAAGTGATTGTAATCGATAATGGTGCGCGAAATTAAAACTTGCACAACTTAACCGGCAAGTGCACCGGGTCATCCAAGTAATACCTCAGGTGAGTGAGGGTCGATCCCATGAGGATTGTCGGACTGAGCAAGCAATACTTATCCTATTGCACTTAGTCAGGCAAACAATAAAAGATGGCTGTTGTTGAAAATGCATAAACAAATAAATAAGAAAAGCAAAGGTTTGGTGTAAAACAATGATGAGAAAATAGTTAAAGTCTTAGAGATGTTTATCTTTCCAGATTAAAACTTCTTACTAACTATTTTAACAATGAATGATTCAGTCTATGGCAAACTGTAAGTGATTAAACCCTAATCCTTTAGTGATTTAATCTCTTCTGATCCTCATCAAACGCCACTCCCGTGGTCATTCAATTTGAATTAGAGGGTGAAGTTCAAAAAGCTAGTTTATACCACAAAGGCCCTAATCACCCCAGATCCTGGCTGAAAAGATGTGGCTTGTCTCCAACCGGTTGTGGATTAACCGTCTAGGAGGTGTGTTCTCAAGCTGTAGTTCAAGCGATCTCTCCCGAGAATCACAAGAACTCATGTAGAAAAAGGGTCATACTCCCGTTCAACCCAATTTCATTAGATTAAGAACGAAAACACACCTTAGCATTGAATCAAACAGATATAAAAATAGAAAAATAATAATCTTAATCCATAGAAATAAATAGAGCTCTTAACATTGACTAGGAGGTTTAGTTGCTTATAACTTACAGAGAAAACAGGGTTCTTAAAAGGTGCATAAGGAAGATGATCCTAAACCTAATTGATCTCTTCCTTTAAATACTAACCTAATAATAAACACTAAACCTGAAAGATATTATTTTAAATTAAATATTACAAAGATAAAATAAGATAAAACTAATAAGTGCTAAATCCACTTGGAGGCCCAATAGTGTGCAACTCGAACTGCAGGCTGCCGTTCAGTGCTAGGATTGGGCGTTGAATACTAGAGAGGGAAGCTTGCTTTCTGGCTCCAAGCTTCTCTAAACTGCTTTGAATTTTACCTAAAACCATAATAACACAAGAACAACTCAAAGTAGCATTCAAAGGTGATTTTCGCACTGAAATCAAGTAAAAGTAAATAAAATCTAATAAAAAACAATATAAAAATAACTAGAAAAGGGTATAAGATTCTCACACATCAGATAACGGATTAAAAGGGATTAAATGCTCTAATAATAAAATTAATTAGTAATAATGCTTGAAGCCTCTTGGTGGGTGGATTCGGATTTGGACAAATTGTTTGTTGTCCTAATGTGTAAAAATTTAATAACTTAAAGATAAATTAAGATAAGAAAATAAATACATTGAAATTGAAAATTTGATTTGTATATATTGAGAAATTATTTGGTATTGGAAATTTTGAGAAGGGTTTGAGAGATGTTAGATTTGGATAGAACCCTTGAAGGGTGGAAAAATCTGATTTTTTAGGGAGGTTCCGCTGAAATTTTTATAAGAGTTAAAATTCAAGTTTTAGGTGAGGTTTTGCCAAAATTATCATCAGAGTTAAAATGAAATAGAAAAAGAATGACAAACAAATTTGTGTTCCCTAAATAAGAATATAAGACTTTGTCTTAGAGGCTAATTAAGTAATGTTTTTAAAGTAATTATGTTTTGGGGCGCTTTAGTGAATTTAAAGTAATTGAATTAATTATTTTAAGGTTAAACAAAAATGAGTTTTGCTAATTTGTGATTTAACTTATTTGATTTTGATTAACAACGAAAAGAGTAACTAACTAATTAAAATTTACTTGGAAAAGGTTTAGCTAAAGGTTTAAAAGTTAATTATTTATCAACCAAAGGGTTTCGGAATAAGAAGAGTGAGTTTGAGGTTTTAATAGAATTAAACATAAGAGTTGAGAGAGAAAGAGTTCTTTAAAGAATGTGACAATAAAAGTGTGATTTCCAAGAATTATGAGATAAAGATTGAGGACCTTTAGGTGTATTTTAAATTGAACTTGAGAATCATGAAAGTTTGGTTTGTTTGCCTATAAAATGACTAATTAAATATTGATATAAAGAGGTTAATAAGAAAAAAATGACGTATTTGAGTTAGTTTGAGGTTGATTATCGATAATTATGTTGTATGAGTTAGTTTGCAACCTTGACCTTGAGTCTAGGGTATCATATTAGATGCCTCATACTCACAAGCCTTATGCAATGGCTTAAGCCTAACCCAGTGGTTATTAAAATGTGTGGAGTACGAAGTGGAGTTGTGTTGATAGTTGTTATGAGAATTATGTTGGTTATGAGATTAATAATGAAAAAGAAGATTTTGATTAGAGGCTTACAATGAAAAGTAAGACTGATATGAGATTTATGATGAGAACTTTTATTATGTTGAGAAATATATGTAAGAGTTTGTGGTTGAGGATGACGATTATATTATGGATGATAGAATTAGTGATGATTATGATCATGCTTATGATTATGATGATGGTTTTAGTCGATGACGATTATAATGAATGATGGTATTGGCAAAGATGGAGGTTTTGTTCCGCTTGCGTTGTTATGATGTAAATATAACTATTGATTGGCAAGGATGCAGGTTTTGTCCCACTTGCATCACTGATGAGATACCTACACCTGGCCAAGATGGTGGTTTTGTTCCGTTTGCTCATTCTTGCGGTGGAGATGTGAGGATAGTGGTTTTGTTCCGCCTATATTCTTTCTTATTGTAAGGTGGTTGGGCAATCTCCCAAATAGTGTTGCCTCTAGTGAGAACGTCGAAGAGCACTTTCCCTCGTTTATGTGGAAGGGCACTCTTCCTCGATTATATTTTCTCCTGATGATACAGGATAGAAAAACTATATCCGGGTTAGCTATCGGATGTGTCGGGTCTGGCAATGTAACTGACACGTGAACTCACAGCCAGTAGGACAACCATGCATCATATGCATTGATGACACATCATCTTAAGCGGTTTTTAAATTTTTTTTCTTATTTATTTTCTTAGTTTTAATTAAATTTCTATGTTTTCTAATAGAGTTTAATAAATAATCAAATATTTGGAGTTAGGATAGTGTTTTTATGTTTTCAAGAATTTTGGGTTCAAAAAGTAGCAAAAACCAAGGGTTTTTTACAAGGAAAGCACAAAGGAAATAATAGTGTAGCCCAAGAAGCATAGCCCAAGAAGCATGACCCAAGAAAAATGAAGATATGGAGCAAGAAGCACGCCTGGCGGACCCCCTTCATGTTGCATCCAGGCAGCCAGGTAGGCAGCCTCCCACGCTTGGTAGCCCCTCTTAGCTCCTCACCTCTACCGAGCATTCCTCATGCATACCAACTTCACGCCTAGTGGACACACCCATCTTGGAAGGTGTTCTTGGGTTTTTTGCCCAATTATCTCTAATCAAAGTCAGCTTAAAGGTAATTACAACTATCAAGACATTAAGGGCCAAATTTAATTATCCACATCATTAGAAACCTTAATCACATTCAGAGGACTTAAAGATCTAGAAGATTAGTTATCAATTCTCTCTATAAGCATAAGAGATTTTGTCGTTTCAGATTTGATTTGAATTTTTGTTTTGAATTTAAAATTGAACTCAACAGCATATCTTTCTTTTCAAAAGATAAGATTAGGGTAGTTATCTTATCTTCCTCTCCGATTGATAAGATTAGTTTAGTTTTGAATTTGAATTCTAGAATTTAGGCTATAAATAAGTGAGCATAGCTCACAGAGAAGGGCATAAAGTCCTCGGACTACTTCTCTTCTTCTTGTTTTTCTTACTTCTTCATGGGTAACTAATTTCCTGTCAAAGTGTTAGGAGCTCTGTTTATGTTTTCTATGGATAATTAATCTACATTTATTTTATTTCGAAGTCTTGCATTGATCTAATTCTTGATTGAGTTATTCGTTCTTCATTCGGATTAGTGGATCGAAAGGTAAGCTAATTCTTCTTATATTCTTTTTTTATAATTGGAAGATTTGATATTTGAATCAAAGCTTGAAAACTCTTTTGCATGACTATTTGAATTTGGCTAGGAATAGTGATTCAATTAGTGTGTGACACATACATGATTTTCAATCACTCTAATTTTGAATAAGTGACATATAATTCAGATTAGAATAAGTTTTGAAAATTATGTTTTCTTTTAATATTTAACTAGACAGGACTAGCTTGAAACGTAACATATAATTCAACCTAAGGACTACTTTTAAATCTTATTTGAATTTAAAATCAATTTTTGTACTTAATCTCTTTATTAATTAAAGTGACGCCTAATTAATGCTTCAAAAACTGAGGAACCAAGGAATTGGAAATTAGTTACTAAAGGTTTTGTCATGAAATATTTGTGCAAACTTTGAGATAAATAAACAAGGTTGGCTTTTCTAAGAGCATAAAAATCTTTAAAGTCCTTGACTCTCATCATCATTGTCTTCTCTCAATTCATCATTGAAGCTCACTGTCTGTGGCATCCAAACATTCAACATTCAAGACTTTCAAGGCTTTTAGCAAGATACTCTCTTGCCCTATTCGATCATTAGTTAGGTTTTGTTAATCTAATAAGACTTTTTAATTGGAAATTTTCTTGTCAATCCTTTAATCCTCGTTACAATGATATCCACCCACTGTGATATTACTTGTGCTAGTGCACTTGCTGGTATCTGTGAGCCTTAATTTTTGCTTATCATGCATTTGTTTGAATTGTTTGAGTGTGCATTTTATTGTTATATTGTGTTTATGTGATTTATCTGATTATGTGATATGTGTTATCTGCTTTATATATGTGCTTGCTTGTGTGATTTGATTGTTTGATTTGATTGTGTTTGTTGGTGAACGAAGGTGATGAAAGTTGAGGTGGATTGATTTCAAGATTGTCCTTAGACTTTAATTTATGTGTTCAATGTATAAAAAAGAGAGATGCTACTCTGTTATGTAGAAAATCCTTAGGTGTCTTGGGCCCCTACAGAAAAGATTTTTAAAGATTCAGTTTACTTTTCCGAATCACACTTGATTAGAAACATTTGTATATGAAATTATATATGTAAGTGAAAATGATTTAAAATAAAAAAATAAAGACCGCAAGCTTTATAAAGATAAACTTTTCTAAGATGTGGGTTGACCAGGTGTATTTATTTCTATTACATTTGTGACATTCCCTTTTTCTACTAAAGACCGTGTGGTTTGGTTCTCACCCCCCTATATCCCATGTTTTTTAGGAAACAGATAACGAAGTCTTCAAAGAGTCTATGGAGTATTGGACTTGCTTTCTTTGTTTTCTTAGATGTTCCCTCACCTTTATTTTGTACAGAGGAATAGGAAATTGTAATTATATAATATATGTTTGTATAATACTTGTATAACCTACTCTTCCGATAAATAAATAATACTCTGAGGATGTAATTGAATTTATGTACATATGTATGCTTGTTTGTTTAAAAAAAATGCCTTCTATTTTTCAGCTTATTTGTTAAAGGCTCCTGCATATTATAGTTATATAGATAAGTAGTCGTAATATCCTCGCTATCAGAATGGCCCAGCCGGAAGTGTGACATTCTAGCAGTGAGGGTGTTACAATGATACCAGTACACATTTTTCCAAAAATAATTATACTTTCGCACTCCAAATAATTAAAATTCAAATTTTATCTACGAACCTCCAAATTAATAACTTTAAATTTCAACCTAAACCGGACATTTTAAACCATTTTAACTCAAATTTAAATCACATAACTGACTAGTAAATTTCTCGGATATTACACAGAAAGGGTCTATCACGCAATATGTATAAATGTATACGAGGTTCCCCGTAATATACATAGTAACTACCAAAAGTCAGGTCCTCGTAGATAAACGGATACTCCACCTCATAAAAAAGCACTCTGTCTCTATCTGAAGGGAAAAATAGGGGGGTAAGAAATTGGAGATTCTTAGTAAGGTCGGGGTTGTTAGTTAAGTTCATTAACCTTTATGATTTATTGAACAAAATGTAGAATATAAAGAAATAGTATGAAGGTAGAGAATAGTGAATAATATCACATAGTGAATACAGAAAATACACATTCATATAGAATACATAGCAAAGAAATATGCACATGTGAGTATCATGCATGTCTGATCCCAGTGCAAGTCACAAGCTCATGTGTCGGTTGCCTACCCGCTTCCAGCATTACCTAGGCACGAGTCCTGGATATGGCTTTCCAGAGCTATACGCATTATAACATTTTTCCTCTGTAAGCAACCTTTATCTTACAGGTGCTGCACTCTATCTGGAAAGTAGTTCTCAATCTGTGGGTGTCCGCACATACGTTTGGCCCAAGCAGTTTCTATAAGCAGCCTTTTGTCTTGCAAAAATGTGGCACGTAAGCCCAACTAGCAACCATAGATTTTTGTAAGCAACTTTTGTCTTATAGATTTAGTTTTCATTTACCAGTTTCTGTAGGAAACTGCTATTTTACAGATTTTGTTTTCTTTTACCGATTTTTGTAAGCAACTTTTGTCTTACAGATTCCTGTTTTCTTAGTCTTTTGGGGCCAAGCACGCCTTTTCAACTTCTTACCTCTTGTTTTTCTTTAACGTTCTATTCAATGTTCTTTGCCCTCTTTTAATAACTTAACCAAATATAATCTTCTCTTCATACCTCTCCCTAGGTATTTTATGAAAAAAAATTTAGATTACATGCTTTAAATGATCTTTCTACATCTTTTACTGTAATTAGCATTATGTCCTGATCTTTTTCGTTAATTACTATTACTCCTCATCTTTTACCTTAATTCCTTTTATCCCCTTTAAATTTTGAAAATTATATTTTGACCCCAAATTTTTAGGAATTTAAGGTTTTACCCTTAAACTTTAATTAATTATACTTTAACTACATTTTTACCCCTATATATTTTTAAAATTCCCAAAATACCCTTACTTATTTTTCAAAATACCCAAAATGTCCCTGAAAATAAGTTTGACCATTTTGCCCTTAAAATTTTTGTTAATTCTCAAAATACCCTTAGACTTTTAAATTGCCACTTTAAGCTTAATCTTTTACTAAATTCCCATTGAGTCCTTGGTTATGACCAAAACTTGGATGACCTTGTTCATGGTTCTTAGCTTGATTTTTAATGTTTTACAAACTTTTCAATAACTGAGTTTTATCAACTTTTTAATACAATTTTCAGCCATCAAACATACATAAAAATATTTCAATCAAGCTTGAATTCAAGCCCTTGGAAGTACCAAACAGCTAGCGAATTTGGTGCATTCCAAGGTTACTTGAATTGCAAGCTTGATTTCTTCATTAAATTATGATTATTTCACCATACCAACACTTAATTTCAAGCCACAAATAAGCAGCCATCAATCAAACATTAATAACACAATTAATTTACCATTAACATACCAAACCTTAGCTCTTTGTTTCAACTCACAAAATCGATTTCTTCTAGGTGATTTCTAGCTTACTTTCTTCTTAATTTTCCATAAAAAAACAACTTTTAAACCATATAACTCTTGATGATCCAGCATTCCTCATAAATTCAAGAAGGAATTCCTCACCTTTATTAAGAAAGAATTAATGGATTTTTGCTCCTTGAGACTTCTACAGAAGAGTTCCTAAGAAAGAACATAAAAAATATCAAGTTCTTCCATCGTTTAGCCATGGTTGAACCTTCAAGATAGGATTACTAAAAGAATGTCTTAACTCACATTGACAAATCTGATATGGTTGTGAAGAGAAAAAAAAGTTGAAGAATACTTTAATTGGTTTAAAATTTTTTTGGGAGTTTTTCGAAAGGAGATGGTCGAACCTTGAAAGCTTCGTGGCTATGGAATTTCTAGCTTTTTATTTATTGTTCTTCTCTCTCAAACTCACGTATGAAGAAGAGAAAGAAAGTAGGAGGTGGCTGAAATCAAGGCTGGCCAAATTCTTAGGGTGGTTAATCACCAAATTAATTAATAAAATACCATTAAGGAGATAATTGCTAAAGCTAGATGTATTAGATCACAAGTAATTATACTCCTAGAGTAAACATATGAGCTACTGGTATAAATGATACTAGTAATATGATTATATCAGAGATAAAAGATCTATGATGATACATTAGCATAGCTAAGTTCATCGGAGAGCGCCAGTATTAGTTCATACCGATAGATTTTAGGTTGTTATTATATTATTAAACTTATCTCTAGTTTAACTAAAGAAGGTAAAATAATAAAATAATATTATTATTTTTGTTTTTTCAATAAAGCTTAACCGTGATTCTCTGATTTTTGAAATTCCCAGCCAAAGCATCTTGAAAACATAAGTTTATGCTAGTTTAGTAATTGATGATGTTGTGAGGTTCCTGATGATGCAGTGCCTGTGCAGTAGAGGTTCCGACTTTACTGAACTTTCGAAAAAATTTTGTTTCTTCAAGTTAAATGTCCCGTTTTACCAAAAACTAGGCAGTTACAGTGAGCTTAACTGTGATTCTTTGAATTTTGAAATTTTTAGCCAAAGTGGTCCGAGAACTCAATTTTCTATTGCATTGGGAGCCTGCATGGTAAGGTGCTTGAGGTGCTTGCTTGTGCAGTAAAGATGCTTGACTACATAGTAGAGGTGCTTGCTTCATTGAACTTTAGAAAAAAACTCTATTTCTTCAGGAAAATATTTTGATTCACCAAAAACTTGGCCATTACAATGAGAATTATGTTGGTTATGATATTGATCATGACAAATTAGATTTGATTAGAGGCTTACAATAAAAAGTGTGATTTATATAAGACTTATGATGAGAATTATGATTAAGTTAAAATATATAAGAGATTATGATTGATGGTGATGATTATGTTATTGATTATACGATTAGTAATGACTATGATCATAATGATGGTTTTGGTTGATGATGATTATGTGCAATAATGATTTTGGTTGATGATGTTTACGATTGGTGATGGTATTTGCATGGATGGAGGTTTTGTCCCGCTTGCGTAATTATAATTGATATGTGATTACTGATTGGCAAAGATGTAATTTTTGTCGCGCCTGCATCATTGATGAGATACTTGTACCTAGAAAGGATTCTGGTTTCGTCCTACTTATTCAGTGTTGTGGTGGACAAATGAGGTTGATTACCTCTCTCGTTGTATCAGAAAATTAGGTAGAAATTTGAGGAGTCCCTTCGATTCAATTTTCAAACTGTGGTGTGCACGAGTTAGGTTTAAAGATTCCCTTTCTTGTTGCAACACAGTCTCTCTAATCGTTAGGGTGGCTGGGTACTCTCCCGAATAGTGCTGCCTCTAAGAGAAGGTGATAAGACACTTTCTGTAAGAACTGAGCTTAATTACCCATTTAATTAAGTGATTATATGGCCCAAATTAGATTTCAAAAAGTTAGAGTGATAATTTGAGGATTTAAATGTGACTTTTGGACTCAGTGGGTTTTTCTGAATCAGAAAATGTGTCTTCTACGAAAAATCGTGAAAAATTACAAACCGGTAGTTGAACTGGTTGAACCGATTCAAGTCTGCCCGGTGCTGCGTGAAAAAAAGTGAAAACAACCAGAAACCTTAGAAAAATATTAGAAATGGAAAACCGGGCGTTAATTTTAAAAGGTTTGGCCCGAAGTTGGGCCAAACAGGCTAAAAACGCTAACAGGTTGGACTGGGCCCAAGTTAGGCCTAAGCCCAACTTATATAAGGGCTCATTAATGAACCTAAACAACCATAACACACTCACAAACACACACACATCAGAAATTGAAAGAGGGAGAGGAGAAGAGATTGAGCGCTATTCATCATCATCTTCCCAATCTAATATCTTGTGCTACAGAGCTCCGATCGCCGCATTGTTTACGGCTACGTGTTCCTTGTGAAGAGCTCTACAAAAGTCATATAAGAAACTGGTAAGAAAAGCTCGAATCCCTCTCAGTTTGTCTCCTCAAAATTTTGAAAATTCTAGGGTTTTGATTAAGTGAGAATTTGTAATTTTGGTTGTTTAGATTCACTCTAATCCTTGCTTAGCATTGGGTTTTGGCTACCAAAACTGTTGAACAAGGTAAGAGACATTGAACTCTTGTGAAAGTTTGATTTATGATGAGCCCTAGGTTGATTTGTGGTGGTTTATGCATATGTAGTTTGATTATTGTGAGTTTGGAGCTTGTTGGTGATTGTTGGAAGCTGAGATTATGTTAGAAAGCTAGTTGGTGATCATTGTGGTGCTCATTTTGAGTTAAGGACATTTTGGGAATCGACCAAGGTATAGTTTCGGTTTTCTCTATGTAGTATATAATATTTACGGACACTTAGGTTAGTGACCCATATGATAGATTTGGATTTGAATGGTTGATGAGTTGTTGAATGCTGTTGTATGATGATTTATGATGAATTGATGATTATTGAGTTTGAGTTTGATGACTGGTAATGATATGATGAGGAGGAAATATTTTGTGAAGTTGAGAGTGAATTGTGTTGATAAATGTGATATTGATGTTGATGAATTGGTAATGTAGTTGGAAAAATGTTAATGAGGTTTGATTATAAATGTGATGTATTGATGTTGAGGTTAAGGATGAGAAAAGGTGAAGTAAAATGTGGTAAGTTTGGTGTAATATAACATAGAGGGTTGATTTTGATGAGTATCGGAGTTTGGAATGGTTTGGTTTGGTTTTGGTTATGTTTTATAAAGGAATTGAGGAAATTGTGATTTTGGGTAAAAGTTGGTTTTGGTGAACTTTGACTGATCATAACTTTTGCCTCGATTTTCAAAATTCGATGAATTTTGTTTAGACTTAAAGTTCATGAAAAACCCTTTAAATCAATATAAAGTTTGCAAAATTTGGAATTTCGTAGAGGAAGTTATGATCATTTAAAGATGGTGATAAAAATCTGAAATTCTGAAAGTTACAGAATCTTGTGATTTCTGATATGTGCGTACGCACAGCTGTGTGCACACGCACACCTCTGTGAAAATTTCAGCTTGTGCATACGCACACGTAGAGGCAGGCAGTCTGTTTGCAGTGCTAGCACAGCTTGTGCACGCACACATCAATGAGAAATTGCAATCTCTGCATACACATAGCCCTATGCACACGCACATGTTGGGAAGGTCTTGTGAATTTTGGCGCCTGTGCATACGCACACCCCTATGCGTACACACACGTTTTAAAACTCTCTAGAGCATGCGCGCGCACATCCCTGTGCGTACACACACGCCCTGTTTCTCAAATTTTCCTTTGTTTTCAACTATTCTAGCTTCCCAACAAGGTTGTAAGCTTCTATAACACCATTCTAAGACTCTTGGGCCTAGTTTTGGACATTTAACACTTAGAAAATGGAGGCCAGGTTTCTAGCGTTCTGAGGATGGTTCGATGGTATGTGATGAATGTTGTGTATGAGATGGGCACTGAGGTACTATTGAGTTCAAAATGAAAATGCGAATGGACAGTGGTTGAGATGAGTCAAGGACTTGAATGTGTGATGAAGAAGCACTGCTATATTAAAATTGTTTTCTGAAATACCACTGTACTACTATTTTGTGATTATGAGACACTATACGCCCGGCAGGGATGGCAGTTGGATCCCGCTTGTCGAGATGGTGGTTAAATTCCGCTTATGTTGAGATGTGAGGTCTGAGGCAAGAGTATCCCGCTCGCATACCTTCGGATCAATAGAGCATGCAGGCGCAAAATTCTGGACAATGATCCGAGGACTATATCTCGGGGGTTCCCATATGATAATTCTGAAGGACGAAATCTCCATGGAGATGTGTCAGGTTAGAAGTTGAACTGACAATGTGATATCATAGCCAATAGGGCAGACTATCTCAGGACTCTTGAAATAAATATTCCGTTTGCAGAGGCACTTGAGCAAATACCCTCTTATGCTAAGTTCATGAAAGAGATCTTAAGTCATTAGAAGGATTGGAGAGAAACTGAAAAAGTTTACCTCACTGAAGAATGCAGTGCAGTCATTCTGAAAAGCTTACCTGAGAAGCTTAAATATCCCGGAAGCTTCATGATACCATGCATATTAGAGGGTACTTGTACCAAGAAAGCTCTATGTGATCTTGGAGCAAGTATCAACCTAATACCTGCATCTAATGTCAAAAATCTTGGTTTGACTGAAGAAGTCAAACAGACCCGGATATGTCTCCAACTTGTTGATGGCTCCATTAAATACCCATCAGGCATGATTGAAGACTTGATTGTCAAGGTTGAGCCATTTGCCTTTCCCACTGACTTTGTGGTGCTGGAAATGGAGGAGCACAAGAGTGCAACTCTCATTCTATGAAGACCTTTCCTAGCAACTGGACGAACCCTCATTGACATCCAAAAAGGAGAATTAACCCTGAGAGTCAATGAGGATGAGTTTAAGTTGAATGTTGTCAAAGCTATGCAGCATCCAGACACCCCAAACGACTGCATGAGCATTGATAGTATTGAATCTCTGGTGGAAGTGGTCAATATGACTGAGAGTCTCGAATCAGAGCTAGAGGATATCTTTAAAGATGCTCAGCCTGATCTAGAAGAACCAGAGAAAATAATAGAAATTTTGAAAATCCCTTAGGAAGAAGAGAAACCTCCTAAACCCGAGCTCAAACCATTACCACCATCCCTGAAATATGCATTTCTGGGAGAAGGTGACACCTTTCCTGTAATCATAAGCTCTACCTTAGAGCCACAGGAAGAGAAAGCACTAATTCAAGTGCTGAGGACACACAAGACAGCTCTTGGGTGGTCCATCAGTGATCTTAAGGGCATTAGCCCAGCCAGATACATGCACAAGATCCTATTGGAGGATGATGCTAAGCCAGTGGTTCAACCACAGAGGCGGCTGAATCCAGCCATGAAGGAGGTGGTGCAGAAGGAGGTCACTAAATTACTAGAGACTGGGATTATTTATCTTATTTCTGATAGCCCCTGGGTAAGCCCTGTCCAAGTCGTCCCTAAGAAGGGTGGCGTGACAGTGGTTCATAACGAAAAAAATGAACTGGTTCCTACAAGAACAGTTACAGGGTGGCATATGTGTATTGATTACAAAAGGCTCAATACAGCTACCAGAAAGGATCATTTTCCTTTACCATTCATAGACCAGATGCTAGAAAGACTAGCAGGTCGTGAATACTACTGCTTCTTGGATGGATATTCAGGTTATAATCAAATTGCAGTAGATCCCCAAGATTAAGAGAAAACAGCATTCACATGTCCATCCGGAGTATTT
This sequence comes from Arachis hypogaea, assembly GCF_003086295.3. Classification (NCBI taxonomy): domain Eukaryota; kingdom Viridiplantae; phylum Streptophyta; class Magnoliopsida; order Fabales; family Fabaceae; genus Arachis; species Arachis hypogaea. Next base: position 49,937,656 of record NC_092044.1, on the reverse strand, counting down.
GCATACAGAAGGATGCCATTTGGTCTGTGCAATGCACCTGCAACCTTTCACAGGTGCATGCTCTCTATTTTCTCTGATATGGTGGAAAAATTTCTGGAAGTCTTCATGGATGACTTTTCAGTAATTGGAGACTCATTCAGCTCCTGTCTTGACCATCTAGCACTTGTTCTAAAGAGGTGCCAAGAGACTACCCTAGTTTTAAACTGGGAGAAATGTCACTTTATGATGAGTGAAGAAATTGTCCTTGGGCACAAAATTTCGAACAAGAGAATATATGTGGATCAAGCTAAGGTAGAGGTAATTGAAAAATTACCACCACTTGCCAATGTTAAGGCAATCAGAAGCTTTTTGGGACATGCAGGATTCTATAGGAGGTTTATAAAAGATTTTTCAAAAATTGCAAAATCTCTGAGTAATTTACTAGCTGCTGACATGCCATTTATCTTTGATAAGGAGTTTCTGCAGGCGTTTGAGACTCTGAAAGCTAAGCTGGTCACAACACCAGTCATCTCTGCACCAGACTGGACATTACCATTTGAACTAATGTGTGATGCCAGTGACTATGCCATTGGTGCAGTGTTGGGACAAAGGCATGACAAGCTTCTACACGTCATTTATTATGCCAGTTGTATTTTAAATGACGCACAAAAGAACTACACAACCACAGAAAAAGAGTTACTCGCAGTGGTTTACGCCATTGACAAGTTCAGATCTTATTTAGTAGGATCAAAGGTGATTGTGTACACTGACCATGATGCTCTTAAATATCTACTCACAAAGCAGGATTCAAAACCCAAACTCATAAGATGGGTGTTGCTTCTACAAGAGTTTGATATAGAAATAAGAGACAGAAAAGGGACAGAGAACCAAGTAGCAGATCACCTGTCCCGAATAGAACCAGTAGAAGGGGCGTCCCTCCCTCTTACTGAGATCTCTGAAAACTTTCCGGATGAGCAACTCTTTGCCATCCAGGAAGTGCCATGGTTTGCAGACATTGAAAACTACAAGGCAGTGAAATTCATACCCAAAGAGTATAGTAGGCAGCAATCAAAGAAATTGATCACGGATGCAAAGTACTATTTTTGGGATGAACCACATCTCTTCAAGAGATGTGCAGACGGAGTAATCCATAGATGTGTGCCTAAAGAAGAAGCACAGAAGATCCTTTGGCATTGCCATGGATCACAATATGGAGGACATTTTGGAAGTGAGCGAACAGCCACAAGAGTCCTCCAATGTGGCTTCTATTGGCCTACTCTCTATAAAGACTCCCGAGAGTTTGTACTTAATTGTGACAGTTGCCAAAGATCTGACAATCTACCTCACAGTTATGCCATGCCTCAACAAGGGATCTTGGAGATTGAGTTGTTTGATGTATGGGGTATTGACTTCATGGGGCCTTTCCCACCATCATACTCAAACACTTATATTCTGGTGGCAGTGGTTTATGTATCCAAATGGGTGGAAGCTATTGCAACACCCACTAATGATACTAAGATAGTGCTAAAATTCCTCCAGAAACATATCTTCAGCAGATTTGGTGTCCCTAGAGTACTAATCAGTGATGGGGGCGTTCATTTCTGCAATAAACAGCTTTACTCTACGATGGTTCGATATGGACATAGCCACAGGGTGGCAACTCCATATCATCCATAGACAAAAGGGTAAGCTAAAGTCTCTAATAGAAAACTTAAAAGAATCCTAGAACGGAGTGTGATTAACCGTAGAAGGGATTGGGCAAGAAGCTTGGATGATGCTCTGTGGGCATACAGAACAGCATTCAAGACTCTTATAGGGACCTCTCCATACTAGCTTGTGTATGGAAAAGCCTGTCACTTGCCAGTGGAACTGGAACATAAGGCCTACTGGGCAACCAAATTCCTAAACCTTGATGCCAACTTAGCTGGAGAAAAACGATTGCTCCAGTTAAATGAGCTAGAGGAATTCAGACTCAATGCTTTCGAAAATGCAAAAATTTACAACGAGAAAGTAAAAAGATGGCATGATAAGAAGTTGTCATCCAGAGTCTTTGAGCCAGGGCAGAAAGTTCTCCTATTTAATTTTAGGCTCAGATTATTCCCCGAAAAAGTAAAATCCCGGTGGAGAGGACCATATGTGATTACAGGTGTGTCACCATATGGATACGTAGAGCTTCAGGATAATGATTCTAACAAAAAGTTCATTGTTAATAGATAGAGAGTCAAACATTATCTTGAAAGAAATTTTGAGCAAGAAAGCTCAAAACTGAGACTTGATTAAAGCTCAGAAATAGTCCAGTTAAAGACAATAAAGAAGCGCTTGCTGGGAGGCAACCCAGCCATTAACAAAGCTTATTTGTTAATTAATTGAATTTTACAGGTTCATATTAAATATCTTCAAGGTAAAATATCAATTGCATGAGCTCACAGAGTTACAAAAGGATTCAGAGGATAAAATAGCAAAAAGAAGCTCACTGGTGCGAAAAAGCCAGAAAGAGCTGTTTTGGGCGTTTAATGCCCAAAAGAAGCATCTACTGGGCGTTTAACGCCAGTAGAGATAGCCATCTGCGTTAAATGCCAGAAAGAAGCAACTTCTGGGCGTTTAATGCCAGATTCGCAGCATCCTGGGCGTTCAAAAAAATGCCCAGTAATAAAGGATTTTCTGGCGTTTAACGCCAGCCAGATGCTACAGCTGGGCGTTGAACGCCCAGGAGAAGCTACAAATGGGCGTTAAACGCCTAAAACATGCAGCGTTTGGGCGTTTAACGCCAGGATTGTGGGGAGGAGGTAAATTTGTTTTCACTTCAAATTTTTTCCATTTTTCACGTTTCAATTCATGATTTCTTGCATAAATATGTTACAAACTCTAATCTTTCAACTTCAATTCCAAAAATTTTTTAATCCTAAACATGTTTCTTAATTTTTCTTCAAAATCTTTTCAAACCTTTTTCAAAACTCAATTATCTTTTTGAATTCTTTTCAAATCTTTTTAAATTCTTCTCAAATCTTTTTAAACTCATCATATCTTCTTTTCAAAATTCAGATTTATCTTTTTCAAATATCTTTCATAACTTTTCAATTTTAAATTACATCTTTTCCCTATCATACTTATCTTTTACAAATCATATCTTCTATCTTATCTTTTTCAAAATTTTCAAAAACCCACCCCCTTCCCTTTAAATCCACGTTTGGCCTCCCTCCTCTCCTCCACAATTCGAAATTGGCTCTCCTTCTATCCCTCTCCTTTCCTTTCTTTTTCTTGAGGACAAGCAAACCTCTAAGTTTGGTGTGTTTATCCGTGATCACTAAACCAATACCCACTAAGATCATGGCTCCTAAGGGAAAATAAACCACTACAAGAGGCAAGAAAGAAAATATTCCAAAACCACTTTGGAATCAAGGAAAGTTCTTAACCAAAGAACATTCATACCATTAGTACAAAATAATGGGTCTAAAGTCAGTGATCCCAGAAGTTAAATTCGATCTGAAAGAAGACGAATATCCAGAGATCCAAGAGTAAATTCGAAACAGGAGCTGGGAAATCCTAGCTAATCCTGAAACAAAGGTGGGAAGAAACATGGTTCAGGAATTTTACTCTAATCTGTGGCAAATAGACAGGCAGAGAATAGCTGGAACTGCCTTCTATGACTATCGGACTTTGGTCAGAGGAAAGATTGTTCACCTCCACCCTGACAAAATCAGGGAGATCTTTAAGCTACCTCAGCTGAAAGATGACCCAGACTCCTTTAATAAGAGAATGATGAGAACAAATAAGGGCTTGGACGAAATTTTAGAGGACATATGCCTCCCTGGAACCAAGTGGACAACCAGCACAAAAGGTGTCCCAAATCAACTCAAGAGAGAAGATCTCAAACCAGTCGCCAGAGGCTGGCTGGACTTCATTGGGCGTTCTATACTACCCACTAGCAACTGCTCTGAAGTCACCATCAAAATAGCAGTAATGATCCATTGCATTATGTTAGGAAAAGAAGTGGAAGTTCATCAGCTGATTTCTTGTGAACTTTACACAATTGCAAACAAGAACTCCAAATATGCCAAATTGGCTTATCCAAGCTTAATCTCTATGCTATGTAAAGATGCTGGGGTGAAGATGGGAGTAACTGAGTATATCTCAGTTGAGCGACCAATCACCAAAAAGTCAATGGAAGGACAACAAGTGCAGGACGACCCCATCAAGAGGAAAGCACATGAGTTCCTCCCAAAAATCCCTCAAATTGAATACTGGGAGCGTCTTGAAGCATCTGTCACCAAGTTGCAAGAAGCTATGGAGCAACTAAAGGAAGAACAGCAAAATCAAAATAGTATGCTTTGCAAACTGCTTAGGGAACAAGAAGAGCAAGGGCGTGAACTGAAGCAACTGAAGCGTCAGAAGCTGTCTCTTGAAGGGCCAAGCACCCCACAGATTAAAGGAGCATCCACCTCCCACAATAAAGGTTTTTGAGTCCTAATCTTAGCCTTAACTCTGTAATAGTTGTTCTTATTAGGAATTTACCTTAGAAGTTATATATGAGTAGTAGTAATTATTATATCTATTTTGATTTTATCTCCAATTAAGCTATAATTTATTTTTCTCATCATCATCAAACATAAATAAAATAGCAAATTTTTAGAATAAGGAGGCAATATTTTTTCGAGTTTTTAATAAGGAAAATTCTAATTATTTATATGTGGTGGCAATACTTTTTGTCTTCTGAATGAATGTCTGACAGTGCATATTTTTTATATTGAATTTTATGAATGTTAAAATTGTTGGCTCTTGAAAGAATGATGAACAAGAGAAATGTTATTGATGATCTGAAAAATCATAAAATTGATTCTTGAAGCAAGAAAAAGGAGTGAAAAAAAAAGAAGGAGCAGTAGAAAAAGCCAATAGCCCTTTAAACCAAAAGACAAGGGTAAAAAGGATCTAAGGCTTTGAGCATCAATGGATAGGAGGGCCCAAGGAAATAAATCCAGGCCTAAGCGGCTAAATCAAGTTGTCCCTAACCATGTGCTTGTGGCATGCAGGTCCAAGTAAAAAGCTTGAGACTGAGTGGTTAAAGTTGTAATCCAAAGCAAAAGAGTGTGCTTAAGAACTTTGGACACCTCTAATTAGGGACTTTAGCAAAGCTAAGTCACAATCTGAAAAGGTTCACCCAGTTATGTGTCTATGGCATTTATGTATCCGGTGGTATACTGGAAAACAAAGTGCTTAGGGCCACGGCCAAGACTAATAAAATAGTTGTGTTCAAGAATCAACATACTAAACTAGGAGAATCAATAATACTATTTGAATTCTGAGTTCCTATGGATGCCAATCATTCTGAATTTCAAAGGATAAAGTGAGATGCCAAAACTATTCGGAAGCAAAAAGCTACTAGCCCTACTCATCTAATTAGAATTTGAGCTTCACTTGAAACTCTGAGATATTATTGCTTCTTAATTTCTTTTTACCTTATTTTATTTATCTAGTTTCTTGGGGACAAGCAACAGTTTAAGTTTGGTGTTGTGATAAGCGAATATTTTATACGCTTTTTGGGGGTAATTTCATATAGATTTTAGTATGTTTTAGTTAGTTTTTAGTATATTTTTATTATTTTTTAGGCAAAAATTATATTTCTGGACTTTACTATGAGTTTATGTGTTTTTATGTGATTTCAAGTATTTTCTGGCTGAAATTGAGGGAGCTGAGCAAAAATCTTATTCAAGCTGAAAAAGGACTGCTGATGCTGTTGGATTCTGACCTCCCTATACTCGGAATAGATTTTTTGGAGCTACAGAAGTCCAATTGGCACGGTCTCAATTGGATTGGAAAGTAGACATCCAGGGCTTTCCAGCAATATATAATATACCATACTTCGCTTGAAGATAAACGACGTAAACGTTTTCATGTTGCATTCTGGCGTTGAACGCCAGAAACAGGTTGCAAGTTGGAGTTAAACGCCAGAAACAGGCTACAACCTGACGTTTAACTCCAGAAACAGCCCAGGCACGTGAGAAGCTCAAGTCTCAGCCCCAACATACACCAAGTGGGCCCCAGAAGTGGATTTCTGCACTATCTATCTTAGTTTACTCATTTCATGTAAACCTAGGTTACTAGTTTAGTATTTAAACAACTTTTAGAGACTTATTTTGTATCTAATGACATTTTAGATCTGAACTTTGTACTTTTTGATGGCATGAGTCTCTAAACTCCATTGTTAGGGGTGAGGAGCTCTGTAGCGTCTCGATGAATTAATGCAATTATTTTTGTTTTCTATTCAAACACGCTTGTTTCTATCTAAGATGTTTATTCGCACTTCAATATGAAGAAAGTGATGATCCGTGACACTCATCACCATTCTCAACCTATGAACGCGTGCCTGACAACCACCTCCGTTCTACATTAGATTGAATGAGTATCTCTTAGATTCCTTAATCAGAGTCTTCGTGGTATAAGCTAGAATCCATTGGCAGCATTCTTGAGAATCTGGAAAGTCTAAACCTTGTCTGTGGTATTCCGAGTAGGATTCAAGGATTGAATGACTGTGATGAGCTTAAAACTCGCGAGTGTTGGGCATAGTGACAGAGGCAAAAGAATCACTGGATTCTATTCCGACATGATCGAGAACTGACAGATGATTAGCCGTGCTGTGACAGAGCATTTGGACCATTTTCACTGAGAGGATGGGAAGTAGCCATTGACAATGGTGACGCCCTACATACAGCTTTCCATAGAAGGAACCTTGCGTGCGTGAAGAAGATGACAGTAGGAAAGCAGAGATTCAGAAGACAATGAATCTCCAAAACTCTAACACATTCTCCATTACTGCGTAACAATTATTCGTTTCATGCTCTTTCATTTTTTACAATTGAAACTAAAGAACCCTATTGGTATCCTGACTAAGAATAATAAGATAACCATAGCTTACTTAAAGTCAACAATCTCCGTGGGATCGACCCTTACTCTCGTAAGGTATTACTTGGACGACCCAGTGCACTTGCTGGTTAGTTGTGCGGAATTACATAGTGTGAGTGTAATTTTCGTGCACCAATTATGCGCCTTTAAATCCTTTTTTTTAGCTATATTCTTCATCGGGCTTCTAGATCATACTATTCTTTCTATATATATTATATGTATGAGCTTAGAATTGTCGTAATCTCTAATTAACCTTTGCTTTATGAAGTGAGGTAAAGCTTAGGCTAATTAGGGTGTTACATTTAGTGGTATCAGAGCGATTCGTCCTTTTGAGCCTAAGAGATAGACCGATTGTGCTCCATTGCATACTCTGTGTGTCTTTTCTTTGATGCTATTAGGTTACCTGCTTGATATTGCATAGCATGCTTGTTTGTGAGTGCCTATTTGGTATAATTGAAGCACTAGGCTTTTGATATTGAGACTGATCACTTTGATATCGATTGTTTGGTGTAGACAAGAACCCTACATGGCCATGACAAACCATTATTTTATGGTTTATCTTGTGCTTAATTGAGTGGATTTTATCAACTTTTTACCAACTTATTCATACTATTTGCATGGTTTTACATTTGCCTTCCTAATTATGTGCTTTGATTGAAAACATGCTTCTTTGGCCTTAAGTTCCCTATGTTTAATGCTCTCTTATTACCATTAGATGCCTTGATATGTGTGTTAAGTGCTTTCAGATGTTATAGGGCAGGAATAGCTCAGAGGATGGAAAGGAAGAATGCAAAAATGGAAGGAATACAAGAAGTTGGAGAAACTGCTAAGCCGTCCAGCCTGACCTCTTCACACTCAAACGGCTATAACTTAAGCTACAGAGGTCTAAACGACGCGGTTTTAGTTGCGTTGGAAAGCTAACGTCCGGGGCTTCAATTTGATATATAATCTGTCATAGTTACCCTAACGCTAGGTGACGCGAACGCGTGATCCACGCGGACACGCCGCATCTGCGAACTTCAATCTGCGCGGCCGCGTGGGCGACGCCTCCGCGTCACTTGGCCGCGATCTGTATGGACCAGAAAGCGCTGGAAGTGACTTCTGGGCTGTCTCTGACCCAGTTTTCGGCCCAAAACACATAGATTAGAGGCTATAAAGTGGGGGAATGCATCCATTCATAATCAGGCTCTCATAATTCATAATTTTAGGATTAGATGTAGTTTTTAGAGAGAGAGGTTCTCTCCTCTCTCGTAAGATTAGGATTGGGATTTTTATTAGGATTATGAATATTTCTTCTGCATCTCAGGTTCAATATTCTTTGCATTTATATATTTTCAATGTTCCATGTTTGGATTGATTTTCTTATTTAAATATAATTTGAGGTATTTTCAAATCTATGATTTGTTTCTTTTATTTATAATATAAATAATTTGGATTTTTCCCTTTTGGCCTTGGTTGAGTAATTGGTGACGCTTGAGCTGTCAAATAAAGTAGTGGTTGAAATTGGGAGTTGCTAATTAATTTGAGTTCCAATAACTCTAGCCTTTCCAAAGGAAAGACTATGACTTTAGGTATCAAATTAATTAGTCCACTTGACCTTCCCTTGTTTAGTAAGGGTTAACTAAGTGGGATTAAAATCCAATTCTCATCACAATTGATAAGGATAGGACTTCCAGTTCTTGTACCTTGCCAAAGGTTTATTTTCTAGTTATTATTATTATTTTATTTTACTTGTCATTCAACTAACTTTTTACCTTAATCCAAAACCCCAAAACACACTTTTTCATAATCAATAATAAGAACATACCACCCTGCAATTCCTTGAGAAGACGACCTGAGGTTTAAATACTTCGGTTATCAATTTATTTAGGGGTTTGTTACTTGTGACAATCAAAACGTTTGTATGAAAGGAATTTTGTTGGTTTAGAAGCTATACTTGCAACGGAAATTTATTCTGAATTCTAGACCACGCAAAAGTTCTCTCATCAAAATGGCGCCGTTGTCGGGGAATTGCAAACGTGTGCCTTATTATTGGTTATTGTAAATATTTTTCAAAAAAAATATATTTTTCTTTTATTTGTTTATTTGTTTCTTCTTTTCCCCTTATTTCTGATAACTACTATGAATTCTCACCCCTCTTGCTTTGAGTTTAGTTCTAATTTTGTTGCAAGGAATGGAAACTATAACAAGAATATGCATCAAGGTCAAAGCAATCAAAGATGGACGGAGCCAAGAGGATCTGATCAACCCTTTAGGCAACAACGCCCTCCTAAATATCACAGACAAAGACCATCCTACAATGCATACCAAGCTGATAGATATGGTGGACCTCCTAGTAGCTACCAACAAGCCCCACCGTATGCTCAGAGACCATCCTCACAACATAACTTTGAACCACCACACTCACAAGCCCCTTTCCACCATTCCCCTCCATATGACCCTAACCCGTATCCACCATACCAACCACCTTATGCACCAAATGAACCATACACAGAACCACCACCTTAATATACACCATCTCCTTATCATTATCAAGACGAACCACCTTCCTACCATGAACCCTTTCTCCCAACAAATGAACCCTCCTATCCACCGCAAACCTCCATGGAGAAAGCATTTACCGATCTAAACTCTACTATACAAGCTCTCGCCGCCCGAATTGGACCACCAAATACCTTAAACAATCAACCCTCAAGGTCTAGTGCACTTCCTTTTCAACCACATAATGATCCACCTATCCCATCACCACCATCCATGGAAGAGCACCCACATCCATCAATCTAAGCGCAAGATGATCCCAATGATGTTATTGATATGGAACAAAAGAGAGAGGATCGTCTTCGCGAATCCATACTTCGTAAGGAGCTAGAGGAGGCACTAAAGGTGAAGGTAGAAGAGACCCTTGAAGGTGAAGGAGTAATTGAAGGGAGTTGTCATGGAAAGATAATCATCAAGGAGGAATAAGAGTCAAGGGATCATTTCCCGAAAACAGTAGATCAATTTCATGCAACCCTTCATCAATTGGAGCAAGCAATATATTAATTAGCTTCCCGATGTTCGAACATTCAAGGAACCCCCATGGCTTCATATGGACAATCTAATGAAGAACGTAGAATGAAGGAGACATTAGAAACTCCAGTGGACAGTAAAGAGCATGAATTTGTACTAGAACAAGTGGAGGAAGCCGGAATTATTGAAGAGGAAGAAGTGGTTGAAGACTTAGGAGATGCAGAACCTCCATGGGAAATTCAAGTCATAGAGCCTCCTTCCAAGGCGATTGCAATTGATGCTGAAGAGGGTGTACAACCTCCAAGGCATATCATGGTTGAAGACTTGGAAGAGGTTGATCAAGAGATGGAGATTCAAGAAGAAAAAGCACAACCTCCTATACCCTTGGTGAACAATGAAGAAGAGATTGAATTGGAAGAAATCCACCAAGAGAAAGAGGTTGATATTGAAGAAGATTGCAAAGAGGTGGAAGTTGTTAGAGGAGAGCACAAGGGAGTAGAGCTTCCACGTTCATTCCAAACACCTCCCCCTAAGTTGCCATCATCCTTCACAATATACAAGTGGGTAAAATTCATATCCCTTAGCTTCCTAATTCCACTTGAATATGGGCTACTGGAGACGGATGGTCAACTTAGGGCTCTTTGTGGCATTAAGAGCAAGAGAAAGATGATCAGTGGCAAGAATTGTCCTGCAAAGTTCATTATGGTTGGAAGCTCAAAGTTTAAACGCAAAGGTTGGTATAGAGCTCAGCTGAATGGGTCTAGGAAACTGTTTGGTTACTTCAGTGAGAATTCTAAAGTTGAACCACCCGAATAGAATCATGATAATCAACTTGAAGACGGGTGCAGAAACAAGATTTGGGATCCCGGAGGATATTGGAATTGCAAACATTGGTGGAGATTCCTGGATCAATACAAGCATAAGCCACCATGACAATGAGCTCACTAATTGTCCAACTTAAGGACTTTAACTAAAAGTGCTAGGTGGGAGACAACCCACCATGGTATGATCGTCCCTTTTCACTTCTAATTCTAGTATGTTTTGTTTGTTTTTGAAATTTTATTGAACCTGAAATCATGCATAGCATTCATATTAAGCATTGCATTCTGCATATTGAATAAAAAAATGCCACGCGACGTGACCGCATAAGCGACGCATCAGCATCGCAAGGAGAGGGGAGAAAATAAAAACGAACAGAGAGTCACGCTGGAGCGTCGCTGGAGATGTGCCAGTGGCACAAATCGACCCACGCGACCGCGTCGCCGACGCGTCCGCGTCACATGGGAATAATGGCCTCCCACGTGACCGCGTGACCCACGCGGCCGCGTGCCCTGATTTTCAACGTAAAAAGGGTGCACAACGAATTATTGTGCGAGAGTGGTGCTGGATTGGTGCTGAACGCACAATTCTACCCACGCGGACGCATGGCTCACGCGTCCGCGTCATTCCCTTCTAAAGCCCACTCACGCGATCGCATGCCCCACGCGATCGCGTCACCCAAAATTTGGCAAAATAAGATTTTGAATAGAGAGTTACGCGAGCGCGAGGTTGCCCCCGCACCAGTAGCATAAAACGTGTCAATTTATTTAGGGGTTTGTTACTTGTGACAACCAAAACGTTTGTATGAAAGGACTTTTGTTGGTTTAGAATCTATACTTGCAACAGAAATTTATTCTGAATTCTAGACCACGCAAAAGTTCTCTCATCAGGCCACTCGCGGATGAGGTCGAGCACGTTCACGAAAAAGTAGGAATGAGCAACCGGCTGATAACCATGCCGAATTTATGGCGGCAATAGCAAACCTTGCTAATACCATGGAGGCTAATGCTGCTGCGACTCTGCAAGCAGTGCAGAGATTGGGCCAATCGGCCAGAAACAGAAACGGGAATGGCAAAGGGAATGCTCATGACAATGCCGAGGAAACGGTGATAACACAGGAGGTGTTCTGATGACCTTGGCAACGTTACTCATGGTTCATCTGCCAATTTTCTGAGGATCAACTAATCCTACTAAAGTGGACAACTGGTTTCAGGCCATGGAGCGTGCTTTACAGGCGCAGTACATTCTGAACAATCAATATGTTGAATTTGCTGCTTATCAGCTGGCAGGGGAGGCACAGCACTGGCGGCAAGTAGGGTGCCGCTTGTTACAGCTTCAGAACGCCGTCGTTCATTGGGATGTCTTCCAGACGGCCTTTTACAAGAAGTATTTTCCTGAATCTACAAGTGAAGCAAAGGAAATGGAACTGATGCAGCTGAAGCAAGGTTCCTTGTCAGTGGCAGACTACACTAGCAAGTTTGAGGAGCTCTGTAGGTTTTCTAGGGTGTGTCAGGGTACCCCGGAGACCTACGAGAGCTGAAAGTGTATTAAGTACCAGAGGGGGTTAAAAGATAACATTATGACTACTGTGGAAGGAATACTAGTAAGGGACGTGGCAAGGATTTCCATCCTAGAGGTCAGAGTTTCAAGAGAGGAGGATATGCGCCTAAAGGGCACGGAGGCTTCAAAAAGAACCCTCAGGATCAATTTCAGCGTGGCAAAGGAAGATGAAATTAGAGTAAGAATTCTCTAGATTTGACTTGTGTGCGTTCTAGACGTTTTCATCCATATGACTCTTGCAAGATTGGTTTAGGTGGGTGCTTCAACTATGGCTTGCCTGGTCATTTTGCGAGGGATTGCACACGTGGGAAGAACCCAAGTGCGGGTCAAGGTCAGCACCAGGGGCGAGTTTTTACTATGAATGCCAAGGATGTTTCCAAGGCAGATCCGTTGATGAGAGGTATTTGTTTAATTGGTGATAAGACCTTAATTGCATTATATGATACTGGAGCATCGCATTTGTTTGTTTCGTTTGCTAAAGTTGAGGAATTAGGTTTAAAAGTATCAAAGTTACCATTTGATTTGCATGTACATACTCCGCATCAGACAGTCATGACTAGGTCAGGTTGTAGGCAAGTAGGATTCAAACTTGAGGGTAGAGACTTTGTCCATGATTTGATCTGTTTACCAATGGTTGGGTTGGAGATGATTTTGGGGTTTGATTGGTTGTCGAAGAATCAGATTTTATTGGATTGCTTTAAATGGACAATTTGGTTCATGCCGGAAGGAAAGAGTGGGGTAATGATAGCTGAAGGTTACTACCTGAACTCTGTAAGGGTACACTATAGTGGGGAAGAGTGTTAGGGTTACATCTTATTAACTACTAATGCTTCGGGCGATACCCAATACTTACATCAGATTCTGGTGGTTAGAGACTTTCCGGAGGTATTCCCGGAGGATATTCCTGAGTTCCCACCTCAAAGGGAGATTGAATTTACGATTGAATTGGTGTCGGGAGCCGGACCAGTGTCGATTGCGCCGTATAGAATGGCTCTGATAGAACTGGATGAATTAAAGACTCAGTTGGAAGAGCTTCTAAACAAGAGGTTCATTTGACTGAGTGTATCACCGTGGGGAGCGCCAGTTTTATTGGTGAAGAAGAAGGATGGAAGAATACGATTGTGTGTGGACTACCGACAGTTGAACAAAGTGACTGTGAAAAACAAGTTCCTGCTGCCAAGGATAGATGACTTGATGGATCAACTGCAAGGAGCTGGGGTGTTTTCCAAAATTAATTTGAGATCTGGTTACCATCAGATAAGGGTGAAGGAGGATTACATCCCTAAGATTGCATTTAGAACGCGCTATGGACACTACGAGTTTGCGGTGATGTCCTTTGGGTTAACGAATGCACCAACTATTTTCATGGATTATATGAACAGAATGTTTCATCCCTTTTTGGACAAATTTGTGGTGGTTTTCATAGACGACATCTTAGTTTATTCTAAGACGGCAAAGGAGCATAAGGAACACTTGAGGATTGTGTTGCATATCCTAAAGGAGCGAAAGTTGTACACTAAGTTGTCGAAGTGTGAGTTCTGGAAGGAGAAAAAAAAGTTCATAGGTAACGTGGTGAGCAAAGGAGGAGTAGCCGTAGATCCTTCTAAGGTAGAAGCAGTGATGGAATGGGAAAGACCGACGACTGTGACGGAAGTTAGAAGTTTCTTGGGTTTAGCTGGATATTACCGGAGATTCATTGAAGGATTTTCCCGGATTGCGCTACCGATGACTAAGTTGACAAGGAAGGAGGAATCATTTGTGTGGACATCGGAGTGTGAAGAAAGCTTTCAGATGTTGAAGCAAAAGCTAACTTTGGCGCCAGTTTTGATTTTGCCAAAACTGCATGAACCATTTGAAGTGTATTGTGACGCTTCCTTGAAGGGTTTGGGTTGCGTGTTGATGCAAAACCGGAATGTGGTGGCTTATGCATCACGTCAGCTGAAACTGCATGAGGTAAATTACCCAACTCATGATTTGGAATTAGCGGCGATTGTGTTTTCATTGAAGATTTGGAGACATCACTTGTACGGAGTGAGGTTTGGCATCTTTTCTGATCATAAGAGTCTCAAGTACATCTTTGATCAGAAAGAGCTTAATATGCGTCAGAGGAGATGGATGGAGTTACTTACGGACTACGATTTTGAATTGATTTATCACCCTGGAAAGGCGAATGTAATAGCAGATGCATTGAGTCGAAAATCCTTAACAATAGCTTCGATATGAATCAAGGAAGATGAGCTAATGGAGAAGTTTATAGATCTTAAGTTGGATATTGGTGAAGTTGCCGGAAGGGCTTGCCTGAATCAGTTACAGATCTCAAGTGACTTTAAATCTGAACTCCTAAAGGCTCATCGAAATGATGACAAGTTACCTAAGGTGTTGCCAGCTATCGAGCAAGGGAAGCAGTAGAGAGTGTCATGGGATCAAGATGCATTGTGGAGATTCAAGGGTAGGATCATTGTGCCGGATATTGGGACCTTGCGGCAAGATATATTGAAAGAAGCGCACAAGAGCGGATTTTCTATTCACCCTAGGAGTATAGGATGTACCTTGATCTGAAGGCTATGTTCTGGTGGCCTGGTATGAAGAAGGATGTGGTGGAACATGTCTCAAAGTGCCTGACGTGTCAAAAGGTGAAGATAGAACATCAGAAACCGTCGGGAATGCTACAGCCACTTGAAATTTCTCAGTGGAAGTGAGAAAGAATTGCAATGGATTTTGTGATCGGTTTACCAAGGACTAGGTTAGGATTTGATGCGATTTGGGTGATCGTGGATCACTTAACCAAATCTGCCCATTTTCTACCTATCCGAATAAGTTTCTCAATGGAGGAGGTAGCAAGGTTGTATATAAAGGAGATAGTAAGGTTGCATGGTGTGCCGTCGAGTATAGTGTCGAATTGTGATCCCTGATTCACTTCAAGGTTTTGGGAAGCTTTCCAAAGAGCTTTCGGTACGAAGCTATGTCTCAGTACCTCATATCATCCACAGACGGATGGACAGTCGGAGAGGACTATTCAAACATTGGAAGATATGCTAAGAGCATGTGTATTGGATCAACCCGGAAGTTGGGACTGCTACATGCCATTGGTGGAGTTTGCGTACAACAACAACTTTCAGCGAGCATAGGGATGGCTCCGTATGAGGCCTTGTATGGACAAAAGTGCCAATCTCCACTTTCTTGGTATAAAACTGCTGAAGCAAGTGTTTTGGGCCCTGATTTGATAGCAGAGGCTACTAAGAACATTAAGAAGATTCGTGCAAGGATCCTAACTGCTCAGAGTCGACAGAAGAGTTATGCGAACCAGAGAAGGAAACTGTTAGAGTTTAAAGTGGGGTAACATGTATTTCTGCGGGTTACTGGTGGACGAAATTGTGATCACTATTCTTTGATTTGCATTCATTGTAAAATTGTGGAATTTAGGTATTTGGCACGAGTGGACATAACTCCGTTCAACTAACCAGCAAGTGTACTGGGTCGTCCAAGTAATAAACCTTACGCGAGTAAGGGTCGATCCCACAGAGATTGTTGGTATGAAGCAAGCTATGGTCACCTTGTAGATCTCAGTTAGTGATTGGAATCATAGAGTCAAATGGAATTAAATTGGATAAATAAAATAAATAAAAGGGATAAGAATACTTATGCAGATTCATTGGTGAGAATTTCAGACAAGCGAATGGAGATACTGTATGGCTCAAGAACGCCTGCTTTCCCACTGCTTTAACTCAATCCTTCTTACACTTTTCCATGGCAAGCTGTATGTAGGGCATCACCGTTGTCAATGGCTACATCCCATCCTCTCAGTGAAAACGTTCCTATGCTCTGTCACAGCACGGCTAATCATCTGTCGGTTCTCAATCAGGTTGGAATAGAATCCCTTGATTCTTTTGCGCTTGTCATCACGCCCAGCCTTCAGGAGTTTGAAGCTCGTCACAGTCATTCAATCATAGAGTCCTACTCGGAATACCACAGACAAGGTTTAGACTTTCCGGATCCTCATGAATGCCGCCATCTATCTAACTTATACCACGAAGATTCTGTTGGGGAATCTAAGAGATACACATTCAAGCTCTGTTGCATGTAGAACGGAAGTGGTTGTCAATCACGTGCGTTCATGAGTGAGAATGATAATGAGGGTTACTTATCATCACATTCATCATGTTCTTGGGTACGAATGAATATCTTGGAATAAGAATAAGAGAGATTTGAATAAAAGAAAATAGAATTGCATTAATACTTGAGGTACAGCAGAGCTCCACACCCTTAATCTATGGTGTGTAGAAACTCCACCGTTGAAAATACATAAGCAAAGAGTTCAGGCATGGCCGAATGGCCAGCCCCCTAAAACGTGATCAATAGCCTCTTAAGATGAAGAATAAAACAAAACTGAGACCAAAGATGTCTAATACAATAGATAAATGTCCTATATATACTAGACTAGCTACTAGGGTTTACATGAGTAAGTATTTGATGCATAAATCCACTTCCGGGGCCCACTTGGTGTATGCTTGGGCTGAGCTTGATCAATCCACGAGTAGAGGCATTTCTTGGCGTCAAACTCCAGGTTATGACGTGTTTTGGGCGTTCAACTCCGGATCATGACGTTTTTCTGGCGTTTAACTCCAGACAGCAGCGTGTACTTGGCGTTCAACGCCAAGTTACGTCGTCTTTCTTCGAATAAAGTATGGACTATTATATATTGCTGGAAAGCCCTAGATGTCTACTTTCCAACGCCGTTGAGAGCGCGCCAATTGGAGTTCTGTAGCTCCAGAAAATCCATTTCGAGTGTAGGGAGGTCAGATTCCAACAGCATCAGCAGTCCTTTTGTCAGCCTTCTTCAGAGTTTGCTCAAATCCCTCAATTTCAGCCAGAATTTACCTGAAATCACAGAAAAACACACAAACTCATAGTAAAGTCCAGAAATGTGAATTTAACATAAAAACTAGTGAAAACATCCCTAAAAGTAGCTCAAACTTACTAAAAACTATATGAAAACAATGCCAAAAAGCGTATAAATTATCCGCTCATCAGTTACACCGACCACTGGGATTGGAAGAGCGATTAAGACCAAGAAATTGAATCCGAGGTATATAGGACCGTTTGAAATTCTAAGGCGATTCGGGCCAGTGGCATATCAAGTTGCTTTGCCACATCATCTGTCTAACCTGTATGACGTATTCCACGTGTCACAGCTTTCCAAG
This sequence comes from Arachis hypogaea, assembly GCF_003086295.3. NCBI lineage: Eukaryota > Viridiplantae > Streptophyta > Magnoliopsida > Fabales > Fabaceae > Arachis > Arachis hypogaea. The sequence goes on along the minus strand of NC_092044.1, from coordinate 49,920,191 downwards.
TACACGTCGGATGCACCTCATGTGTTGGATCCTGAGTTGGTTGAATTGAGGATCGATGACACTAGTGTGAAGAAGCTGCGAGGAAAGGAAGTCTCATTGGTTAAAGTTTCTTGGGAGCGAGCAGGAGTTGAAGAGCATACATGGGAATTGGAGTTCAAGATGTGAAAGGATTATCCCGAGCTATTCTCAGGTAATTCAAATTTTGAGGGCAAATTTTTTTATTTGGTGGGGAGAACGTAAGAACTGAGCTTAATTACCTGTTTAATTAAGTAATTATATGGCCCAAATCAGATTTTGAAAAGTTAGAGTGAGAATTTGAGGATTTAAATGTAATTTTTGGACTCGGTGGGTTTTTCTGAGTCAGAAAATGTGTTTTCTACGAAAAACCGTGAAAAACCATGAACCGGCAGTTGAACCGGTTGAATTAGTTCAAGTCTACCCGGTGCTACACGAGAAAAAGTGAAAACACCCAGAAAACCTTAGAAAAATATTAGAAATAGAAAACCGGGCGTTAATTTTAAAAGGTTTGGCCCGAAGTTGGGCCAAACGGGCTAAAAATGCTAACAAGTTAGACCGGGCCCAAGTTGGGCCCAAGCCCAACATATATAAGGGCTCATTAATGAACCTAAACAACCATAACACACTCACAAACACACACACATCAGAAATTGAAAGAGGGAGAGGAGAAGAGATTGAGCACTATTCATCATCATCTTCCCAAGCTCATATCTTTAGCTACAGAGCTTCGATCGCCGCACCGTTTGTGGCTACGTATTTCTTGTGAAGAGCTCTACAAAACCCATATAAAAAACTGGTAAGGAAAGCTCGAATCTCTCTCAGTTCTTCTCCTCAAAATTTCAAAAATTCTAGGGTTTTTATTAAGTGAGATTTTGTGATTTTGGATGTTTAGGTTCACTCTAATCCTTCCTTAGCATTAGGTTTTGGCTACCCAAAATTTTGAACAAGTTAAGAGACTTTGAACTCTTGTGTGATTTTGATTTATGATGAGCCCTAGGTTGATTTGTGATGGTTTATGCATATATAGTTTGATTATTGTGAGTTTGGAGCTAGTTGGTGATTGTTAGAAGCTGAGATTGTGTTAGAAAGCTAGTTGGTGATCATTGTGGAGCTCATTTTGGGTTAAGGACATTTTGGGAATCGGCCAAGGTATGATTTTGGTTTCCTCTATGTAGCCTATAATATTCATACACACTTAGGTTAGTGACCCATAGGATATGTTTGGATTTGAACGGTTGATGAGTTGTTGAATGTTGTTGTATGATGATTTATGATGAATTAATGATTATTGAGTTTGAGTTTGATGATTGGTAATGATATGATGAGGAGGAATGATTTGTGAAGTTGAGAAGTGAATTGTGTTCATAAATGTGATATTGATGTTGATGAATTGGTAATATAGTTGGAAAAATGTTAATGAGGTTTGATTATAAATGTGATGTATTGATATTGAGATTGAGGATGATGAAAGGTGAAGTAAAATGTGGTAAGTTTGGTGTAATATGACATAGAGGGTCGATTTTGATGAGAATTGGAGTTTGGAATCGTTTGGTTTGGTTTTAGTTGTGTTTTATAAAGGAATTGAGGAAATTGTGAACTTTGTCTGATCATAACTTTGTTTAGAATTAAAGTTCATTGAAAACTATTTAAATTGATATAAAGTTTGCAAAATTTAGAATTTTGTAGAGGAAGTTATGATCATTCAAACTTGGTGTTAAAAATCTGAAATTCTGCAAAGTTGCAGAATTTTTTTATTACTGATATGTGCATACGAACAGCCATGTGCGCACGCACACCTCTGCAAAAATTTCAACCTGTGTGCACACACAGACCTGTGAGTATGCACACGCAGAGGCAGGCAGTCTGTTTGCAGCACTAGCACAACTTGTGTTCGCACACATCAATGAGAAATTGCAACCTGTGCGTACACATAGCCCTGTGCGCACGCACACATTGGGAAGGCCAGTCTGTTGGGGGCGCTGACACGGGTTGTGTGAGTGAACAGGCCTTGTGAACTTTGGCACCTATGCGTACACCCACCCTGGTGCGGATTTTATAACCCACAAACTAACCGGCAAGTGCACCGGGTCATACAAAGTAATATCTCAGGTGAGTGAAGGTCGATCCCACGAGGATTGATGGACTAAGCAACAATAGTTAAGTGATTTACTTAGTTAGGCAAGTAGAAAATAGCGTTTGGAAGTTTAAAAGCATTAAACAGTAACTCAGAATATCAGAAGACAGGCAAGTAAATAAGTTGGGAAAACAATGTGGAGAAGGCAGTTAAGGTTTCAGAGTTCTCTATTATCCAGATTGACTTTTCTTATTAATTTATTTTAATCATGCAAGATTTAATTCATAGCAAACTATATCTGACTAGACCTTAATTCCTTAGACCTTTCTAGTCGCTTCTAACTCTCATCAACCGCCAATTCCTTAGTCAATTAATTCCAATTAGGGGGTGAAGTTTAATTATAGTTATTATGCCACAAAAATCCTAATTATACAAATATAAGAGGATTATATGTCATGTATCCCGTTAAGTCTAGATAATTAGAATTTAGGAGAAATTGTTTTCAAGCTGTTGTTCAAGTAAAGAGCTTTTCCAAGTTATACAAGAACTCAATTAGAAAGAGGGTCATACTTCTATTCCACCCAAATTCATAAGATAAAGAACGAAAAAAATTCTTGAAATATAAATCAGTAGATGAATTAAAATAGAAAAACAATAGAATCAATCCATACAAATAGACAGAGCTCCTAACCTTAACAGTGGAGGTTTAGTTGCTCATGGTTCAAAGAGAAAAACTAGGATTTAGGTGAAAGTAAAGTGCGGAATTGAAAATTGGAATAGAATCATAATATCTTTTATATCTAATCCTAATTAATTTAAAATCTATTTTCTAAAATTAAAATAATATCTTTTCTTATTTTAAAATAAAATTTAAATTTAAATCAGAATAAACTAAATAATCCACGTCTTGTAACGTGGGGACCACTTGACTTCACTGGATCCACGCCTAACTTGGCAAAGAGCTACGCCTTACTTAAGTGCCAAAATGGGGCCCAGAAATCACCCCCAACATTTTCTGCGTTTTCTGCACATGGCACATGTCACGCGTATGCGTCAGTCACGCGTACGCGTCGATGGTCTTTTTTGGGTGTCACGTGTATGCGTCAGGTACGCGCACGCGTCGCTGCACAAATCTCCAAATCACGCGCACGCGTCAGGTACGCGCACGCGTCGCTCCTCGCTGGTCATTTCCTTTAATTCTTGTGCTCCTTCCATTTGTGCAAGCTTCCTTTCCATCAAATCCAGCTAAATGCTACCAAAAAATAAATAAAATTGCACGAGACTCAAAGTAGCATCCATAGTGGCTAAAAGATAATTAATTCTTGATTAAACTCAACAATTTAAATGCAAATTCACTTGGAAAAGATAGAAAAGATGCTCACGCATCACAACACCAAACTTGAATTATTGCTTGTCCTCAAGCAACCAAAATAAGTGCATGATTAAGATGTGAATTTACATGAGAAGTGAGAGTTCGATTAAGCTCATGTATCTTCTTATAGTGGGGCTTACAACTGCAATCCTGAATAGTTTTGGCATCTCACTCTCCTTTGAATCAGATGGATGTCATTGTCTTTCGGAATTAGAATCCGAATAATATTATGAATTCTCTGATCTTTATACTCCAGTTTTAATTCTTGAACACAGCAAAATTTACTTTAAATCTCTTTTCCTTGGTGCTTTGCACCTTGAGCCTAGCCATGACTTTAAATGTTTTGTCACAAGCTTCACTTGACACAAAAACACCACAAGCACTTAATTGGAGAACTCTCTTTAAGTTCTGATTTTTCTTTCAGCTACTCCTAGACATTGGTGCTCAAAGCCTTTGGCATACTCTGTTAAATGCACTTGGTCTCGACTCTAAGTGTTCTGTCTCAAGGATTATTTGACACAAAAACACCACAAGCATATGACTAGGGAAACAACTCTTTGAGCTTTTAATCATGTCTGACCTCCCTAGTCATTGATGCTCAAAGCCTTGGACCTTGCTTTTAATTTTTTCTTTTGCTGTTTTCTTCTGCTTCAAAGATTAAACTTTCATAAATTTCAGAGAAGTCATAATAGTTCTCTAAATTCCTGTTCCTTATACATCAACATCCCTTGATTCAAATTCAACTATGCATTGTTCATGTCATGCATTCAGAATTACAAATAATACCACCCCATTTAAGTAAATAAGACTATTCTTAAAATTAAACTCAATTTCTCATGCACTACATCTTTTCTTCTTTCTTTTTGATTTCAAGCTCAGTGAGCAATACATGAGGCAAATATTATTTATTTATTTATTTATTTATTTTAAACTACACTTAAGAACTGAAAGTACTAAAGATCATGCAAGCAATCAAAGCAACAGAAAACAAAAGACAATAAAATAAGAACGGAAGAGAAATAGGATGAAAGAAACTCAACCACCTCAGTTATGCCGGTGGCCATCTCATTCCTCCATGAAGAACATTCATCTCCCTTTGGTGCTAAACAGAAAAGCCTTAAGCGAAGTGTCAACACTAAAATTAAAGGTTTGCTTGTCCTCAAGCAAAGAAGAACTGAAAACAGAGAGGGACATAAAAAAAATTAGTATGATAAAAGAAGAAAAAAGGATAAAAGAACAAGAGGGAAGTAGGATTTGGGAGGGAGAAAGAATGAAAACAGGGCGGCACGCAGGGTAAGTGATGCGGCGCGATCGACACGTACGCTTACAGCATGCGCACGTGTGATTGGCCACATGGTGAGGGTGATGCGTACACGCCAGGGACGCGGACGCGTGGGTTGAATTGTGTGGCTAGCACAGTACCAGCGCGAGACTAGCATAACTTTCGGTCATGCACCCAGTTACGTCGATTTTTCAAGGCACACGTGCGCGTCAGGCAAGCGCACGCGTGGGTGGTCCGTGAACCAGAGGGACGCGTATGCATCTGGTATGTGTACGTGTGGGTGAGCTAGTGTGCGATGCGTAGTTTCTGCACAACTCCAGCGCAACTTACGGCCTATTTTCTCTTCTCTCTCTTTTTTTTTTGGAATGTTCGGTTCCTGTTCTAAAATAGCTGCATGATCAGAACACATGTAAACAAAAGAAAAACAATACAAACTTAATAAAAATCAAATAAATAAGAAAATCACTACTACGAAAAATAACTAATGATACAAAATTATCGGGTTGCCTCCCGACAAGCGCTTCTTTAATGTCACTAGCTTGACACTTGATTGTTGAATTTTCTTCCTCTTCTTCCAGTTGGTTAAAAGAAATGTCTCCAAGGGGGGAGAGGTGAAAATTAGTGCCACCTGATATAAATTTCTCCTAACAAGCATTCTTTTATTGTGATTAACTTAATTCACCTTGCTTGTTAGAGTAGAGGTTGGATTGTTTTTTGTTGACCTTCTCTTTTTCATAGATATTATCTTCTGTTTCTTGGTCACAATCCTCTTTTCAGTGCTTTCCTTGGTTGCCTTCACTTCTTTGATTTCAAAATTTGGGTGTTGTGTGATGGTTAGAGTGTACCTTTCATCAAGAACTTCTTGAATTGGTGGTTCAATAAACTCACCCTATATGCCACTCTCTGCTTTATTGGAGTGTAGATTCCCAAAATTGTTTTCATCCCTTACAACCTCCTTTGTTTGTGCATCTTCGTTCTTTGTTGGTGCATCTTCCTCTTCTTCCATGTGTGAGGGCAGAAAATTCTCTAATTCATTGGAGTATGAACTCCTTTGATTGATTTCCTCACTTTCTTCTATAGGATCTTGCATTATATCTCCTGGGAAGGAATTCGCTTGTTCCTCTTCCTGGGACTTAATAATCAACTACACATATTTTTCTACATTTTTGACACTCATCTTTATGTCATGTATGAATTCTTTCATGAGAAGCTCAATAGAGGATGGTTCTTGCTATGAATAAGAAGGAGATGATGGTTCTTGATAAGAGTAAAAAGAGGATGGTTCTTGGTATGAATAGGGAGATGGTGGCTCTTGATATAGATACGGAGATGGTGGCTCTTGATAGTTGGAACATGGAGCACTGAAGTTTCTTTCATTTTGACTTTGCCAACCAAAATTTGGGTAGTTCCTCCATCCATAATAATAAGAATCACTCCCTGGGTGTGAGTAGTAATCCATGTGATCTCTCTCCATTATTTTTTCCTTAGCACAAAACACCAAACAGAATTAAACGCACCATGTGGTAAACAGGCAAGCAAAGAAGAAGAACATAAAGGAAATTTAAGCTCAATAAATAAAATAACTAGGAAGAATAAAACAACTAAGGGGACACCAAACTTAATTTCAGAAATTAAGAGAAAAGAAAAAAATTTAAATAAAATAAATCAAAATAATTTTTTCTTTTTTTTTGAAAATTTAAGAAAATAAGTTAAATGAAATTAAAACAAAAAATGCCTAATCTAAGAAATCAAACAACCAGTAGTTGTCAATCACAGTCAATCCCCGGCAAATGGCGCCAAAAAACTTGGTGCAGAATTTATAACCCATAAACTAACCGACAAGTGCACCGGGTTGTACCAAGTAATATCTCAGGTGAGTAAGGGTTGATGGACTAAGTAGCAATAGTTAAGTGATTTACTTAGTTAGGCAAGCAAAAAATAGTGTTTGGAAGTTCAAAAGCATTAAACAGTAACTCAGAATATCATAAGACAGGCAAGTAAATAAGTTGGGAAAACAAAATGTGGAGAAGGCAGTTAAGGTTTCAGAGTTATCTATTTTCTGGATTGACTTTTCTTATTAATTTATTTTAATCATGCAAGATTTAATTCATAGCAAACTATATGTGACTAGACCCTAATTCCTTAGACCTTTCTAGTCTCCTCTAACTCTCATCAACCGCCAATTCCTTGGTCAATTAATTCCAATTCGGGGGTGAAGATTAATTCTAATTATTATGCCACAAAAATCCTAATTATCAAAATATAAGAGGATTATATGTCACATATCCCGTTAAGTCCAGATAATTAGAATTTAGGAGAAATTGTTTTCAAGCTGTTGTTCAAGTAAAGAGCTTTTCCAAGTTATACAAGAACTTAATTAGAAAGAGGGTCATACTTCCATTCCACCCAAATTCATAAGATAAAGAACGAAAACAATTCTTGAAATATAAATCAGTAGATGAATTAAAATAGAAAAACAATAGAATCAATCCATACAAATAGACAGAGCTCCTAACCTTAACAGTGCAGGTTTAGTTGCTCATAGTTCAGAGAGAAAAACTAGGATTCAGGTGAAAGTAAAGTGCAGAACTGAAAATTGGAATAGAATCATAAAATCTTTTATATCTAATCCTAATTAATTTAAAATCTATTTATCTTTTCCTATTTTAAAATAAAATTTAAATTTAAATCAGAATTAACTAAATAATCCGCGTCTTGTAACGTGGGGTCCACTTGGCTTCACTGGATCCACGCCTAACTTGGCAAAGAGCTGCACCTTACTTGAGTGCCAAAATGGGGCCTAGAAATTGCCCCCAGCGTTTTCTGCACGTGGCGGATGTCACGCGTACACGTCGATGGTCTTCTTTGGGTGTCATGCGTACGTGTCAGGTACGCGCACGCGTCGTTGCATAAATCTCCAAATCACGCGCACGCATCAGGTACACGCACGCATTGCTCCTCGCTGGTCATCTCCTTTAATTCTTGTGCTCCTTCCATTTGTGCAAGCTTCCTCTCCATCAAATCCAGCTAAATGCTACCAAAAATAAATAGAATTTCTCGAGACTCAAAGTAGCATCCATAGTGGCTAAAAGATAATTAATTCTTGATTAAACTCAACAATTTAAATGCAAATTCACTAGGAAAAGATAGGATAGATGCTCGTATCACACCCCTATGCATACGCACACGTTTTAAAACTCTTCAGAGCGTGCACACGCACACCACTGTGCGTACGCACACGCCCTGTTTCTCAAATTTTCCTTTGTTTTCAACTATTCTACCTTCCCAACAAGGTTATAAGCTTCTATAACACCATTTTAAGACTCTTGGGCGTAGTTTTGGACATTTAACACATGGGAAAGGATTTAAGGGTTCTAAATGATATTATTTTGCAAACTTAGAAAATGGAGGCCTAGGTTTCTTGCGTTTTGAGGATGGTTCGATGGTATGTGATGAATGTTGATGTATGAGATAGGCACTGAGGTACTATTGAGTTCAAAATGAAAATGCGAATGGATAGTGGTTGAGATGAGTTAAGGACCCGAATGTGTGATGAAGAAGCACTGATGTACTGAAACTATTTTCTGAAATACCACTGTACTACTATTTTGTGATTATGAGACGCTATGCGCCCGGCAGGGACGGCAGTCGGATCCCGCCTGTCGAGGTAGCGGCGGCGGCGGCGTAAGGATGGTGGTTAAATCCCGCTTACGTTAAGATGTGAGGTTTGAGGCAAGAGTATCTCGCTCGCATCTCTTCGGATCAATAGAGCGTGCAGGCGCAAAATCCTGGACAGTAATCCGAGCACTATATCTCGAGGGTTCCCATATGATGATTTCGAAGGGCGACATCTCCATGGAGATGTGTCGGGTTGGCAGTTGAACCGACAATGTGATATCACAACCAATAGGGCAAGCATTCACCATGTGCATCTTCTATCTGTTTGTTTGCTTTGCCGACTTGCAATTGTATGCCTAATTGAATCACATGCCTATTTATTTACTTGATCTACTTGCCTTATACGCTTCTACTTGTGTTTTACTTGCATTGTATTTAATTGTAATTTTCTACTGGGATTGAGGAGGTTCGAAAGGCAGTGGCGATGGGATCGCACGGAGGATAGGTTGTTGAAGGCTGAGGGACAGCGGAGACTGTTAGAATAGAAAATTCTCTAAGTTAGATTACCCATTTTGTATGCTAAGGTTTTAAATTAAATTAAGGTTTTATATAATTATGTTAATTTGTTTAGAATGCTTTAAGTTTGAAATCTTGTGAAGGATATGGAGTCTAGGATTGCCTTTGGCGTTCCGAGAACTTATATCCTACATCACTGGGCACTGTTACCATACTGAGAACCTCCGGTTCTCACACCTTATTTTTGTTGTATTTTTCAGACGCAGGTCGCAACCGACCTCAGTGAGTTGTCTGGTTGGTGACAGAAGCGGAGGATTCGGATACTTCTTTTTTATTCTTTTGATTCATTTTGTATATGTCTCTCACTTTTGTATTTTGCTTTGCCTAGAGGCTTGTATTTGAGATAACAAAATTTGTATAAGCTGTTTTTACTGTCAGGTTTCTGTTTGTCTGTATATATGACTAGTCGGCTTAAACTCCGTGAGCCGGGCTAGATTCCTATGATATTATACTATGATATCTTGTTATATTGTATCTATTCCTCGTGTTTTGAGTTAGTGGCCTCGCCAGTACGTTATGCACTTTTAAATCCTGTTTTTGAGCTATATTCTTCATCGGGTTTCTAGATCATACTATTCTTTATATATATATATATATATATATATATATATATATATATATATATATATATATATATATATATGAGCTTAGAACTGTCGTAATCTCTGATTAATCTTTGCTTTACGATGCGAGGTAAAGTTTAGGCTAATCTCCCTTTAAAACCAGCTTGTGATAAGTACGTGATGTTCGTCTTAGGGATGAACGACAGAGAGAGTATGTGCAGGGTAGCTACCATATATGTCGGGTTTGGCAATATAACCGAAACGTGAGCTCACAGATAGTAGGACAGGCATTCATTATATGCATTTCTTTAAATTGTTTTGGTGTGTATTTTATTGTTGTGTTGTGCTTATGTGTTTTATCTGATTATGTGCTATATGTTATGTGCTTTACATGTGCTTGTGTGAATTTTGATTTCTTGATCTGATTGTGTTTGCTGATATACGAAGGTGATGAAGGTTGAGACGGATTGAATTTAGAATTTGCCTTTAGACTCTAATTTATACAAAGAAAAGAGGGGAGATTCTGTGGTGCTGAAACTCAATTTCATCTTCACCTAATGAAATAACGTGTCTTCTCTTTTATTATTACGCGTGTCCCATGAAAGTGACGGTCTCATTGCAGTTGTCACAGTTGATTTTAGTACAATCAGAATTGGGACCCACAAATCACAGTATTTGTCCCTCAGATTACTTAGCTATAAACTTAAAACTAGCCATAAACACATGTTAAATTGTTAACGATTCATTTAAAGAAATATATTTTATAATGCTTTATATTCTTTTAAATTTTTTTTTGTGGACCTGATCATGGATTCTAACAGAGGCTTTCGCACGATTTAGAATTAGGAGTGGGTGTCTGCAGTAAATTTGTTAGTCAATTTAGATTGAGTTTGAGCAATAAATAAATAAATTAATTAAAAATAGACCTTTGTTACTAAAATAAGAAAAAAGAAACTTAATAATGTGTGAACCTTTTCAGGAGTGCAAGACCAAATAATAAAAAAAATTAATTTTTTAGTGTCATTATTTGATGTCAAATTTTCTTTTATAATATTTAAAATTTATTTATTTTTATATTTTAAATTAAATATTAACTATTTAAACTTTTTTATTAATTAAATATCAAATTTTAAAATTCTATAGCAAACACCATAAGAAAAAAAAATCTTTCTCATGTTTTGTTATTATTAATAAATTATGAAGAATCTTGAACTCCACATATCACAATACACTGAAAGTCACTATTAGAAACACCACTTATTAGGTATTCAAGTGTGAGTATTCATTAATATTAAGAGAGATGTATATAGTAGCTAGGTTATCATTATGCAATTGTTCTTATAATTAATATTTTGGCTTTTTATTTTTTAGTCAATATTTTTGTTTTATCATTTTATTAAAGACAGTGATGTATAATTTAATTTAGTTACCGGATTTATAGTCAAAATAATTTATTTTAAAAGAACACATATAAATAATTTTTATCTTTAAAATTATAAAAATAATTAGTCTAATTAGTTATTATACAAATCAATCTTATTTGTCGTGTTAACATTAAATCTGTAATATTCTTTAATAATATCGAACCGATTTGATTATAAATTTCAACTAATTATGTCAAATTTATTTTATAAATAGATAGAAATATTATCCTCAAAATCCATTTTTATTATATTTTGTTAGGAAACTTTAACGATTTTATATCAAAAATATATTTAAGAGTAAGAGAAATAATCAACATCAACATAAAGTCACAAAAAATAATCAACATTGACATAAGTATTCTAATGAGCCACTCAAATTTTTTTTTTTGTGTTATATGAAAATAAAAGATCTAATTTCTGCAAAACACATTTAATAAAAATTATAATGATATACTAAACCATGATGCGTATGTGAGTATATATATATATATTCCTATAACAAGATATATCTTTCGTTATATTTTGTGTAATTTCTAATTTAATTTTTTAAAGAAGGCAACTAATAAAACGGAAAGAGTACGCAAAGATAATAAAATTGTGAAAGGATAATAGTGAAAGAAAAGAAAAGATGCAGAAATTTTATTGATTGTTGATTGATTGAATTATTCACTATGAAGGTAAAACTAAGTATATATAGAGCATTGGCCTATGAAAGATAAAAGTAAATAAAGATAAGATAGAGATAAAGATAAAGATAACTATGAGATAAGATAAAAACTAAAATTATGATTGAATTTGTGTATTCTGTTGGGCTGAATTTATGGGTCGTGAGACGTCTTTATTGTTGTCATGGGCTAAGGTGAAAGAGTGATTTAATACGCCCCCGCAAGCTGGAGAATGAAAGATGTCAAGAATGCTAAGCTTATTCAGATTAAGATGAAAGGGTTGAGGAGACAAAGGCTTGGTGAAGATGTCGGCTAGTTGCCCAGAAGAGGGAATTGGGAGAAGTTTCATCACTCCAGCTTCTTGAGCTTTTTGTCGAACCAAGTGACAATCAACCTCTAAATGTTTGGTCCGTTCATGAAAAACCGGGTTAGCAGCAATATGAATAGCACTCTGATTATCACGATATAAAAATGGTGGGCGGATAGGAGAGATGCATAAAAATTGTAACACATTTAGTATCCATTGAAGATCACAAGTTGTGTTGGCAAGTGCACGATATTCTGCTTCCGTGGATGAGCGGGCAACAGTGGTTTGTTTCTTGGTCTTCTAAGAGACTAAAGAACTGCCTAAGAAGAAACAATAACCTGTTAAAGATCGTCGAGTGTCAGGACATCCGGCCCAATCAGAGTCACTGAAGCCAAGAAGCTGAATTTCTGATTCCCTTGGAAAGAAAAGTCCTTTGTCGAGACTAGTTTTCAGATATCATAACACATGCTTGGCAGCTTGAAGATGAGATTCAGTAGGAGATGCCATGAATTGACTTAATTGTTGAGTGGCATACATGATGTCCGGTCGAGTAGTGGTGAGATAGATAAGACGGTCAACCAAACGGCGATATACAAAAGGGTCGGATAGTAGGGGGCTTTTGTCTTGATATAGTCTTGTGGTACTATCCATTGGAACAGAGGCAGGTTTGGCACCTAATAAATTAGAATCCTCCAAAAGATCAAGACAATATTTTTTTTGAGATAAGCAAATTCCTTTCTCTGATTGAGCAACTTCAATACCCAAAAAATATTTTAATGGGCCCAAGTCTTTAATTCGGAAGTGTTGGTGCAAAATAGACTTAATGGCAGCAAGTTCAGAAATGGAATTACCAGTGAGAACAATGTCGTCAACATAGACTAAAAGGATAGAAATTTGATCACCAATGAATTTAACAAATATGCTATAATCAGATGAGGTCTGCTGATATTCATGAGATAGCAAAAGATGAGAAAGTTTGTCATACCACATACGACTAGATTGTCGTAAACCATACAATGACTTTAGTAGCTTACAGCATTGATTCGGTTGAGGAGATGTAAATCCGGGTGGCAGAGTCATATAAACATCCTCAGAAAGATCCCCATGTAAGAAAGCATTATTGACATCCAACTGATGTATGGGCCAACGCTTCATAGAGGCCAATGCCAAAACTAATCTGATGGTGGCAGGCTTGACAACAGGGGAAAAAGTTTCCAAGAAATCAACACCTTCAGTTTGAGTGAACCTTTTAGCTACAAGACGTGCTTTATATCGATCAACTGAACCATCAGGCTTGCGTTTGATGCGATAGACCCATTTACAGCCAACCGGCTTAACTTCTGTAGGGCAATCAATAAGACGCCAAGTTTTGTTCAGCTCAAGAGCATCCAACTCATCTTTCATAGCACTACACCAATTAGAGTGTTGATTGGCATCCTTAAAAGACTTTGGCTCAACGTCAGAATGTAGAGATAAAAGAAACTTTTTATGTGAAGATGGAAGAGAAGAAAAAGACATTACTGAAGATAAAGGATACTTGCACTTTGAGGGAGATTGATTTGTAGAGATGAGAGAGGAATTACACAAGTAATCAGAGAGATATGCTGGAGGTCGGTGAGGCCGGTCGGAATGACGAGGATGGGGTTGCTCAGGTGGTGAAGAAGGTGACGGGGGATGAGAAGGTGATGGTGGACTGGTGTTTAGTGCGGAAGGAGAGATGGGTGTCTATGTTGAAAGTGATTCAGTTGTCATGGGTTCAACTTGGCTAGGTAACGATAGTGAGGAAGAAGGAGAGGTTGTTGGAGAAAATAAAGAACTAGGTGGAGTTGGGTCAATGGGTATAGGTGAGGGTTCAACTGGAAGACTAACTGAATCTTGTTTTTGAGAAGGTGTGTTTGGCAATGTTGGGCTGAGTGTATGGAATTGGGCATTTTTTGTAACTAAGGGCAAGATCATTTCATAAAAAATCACGTTTCTAGAAATCTCAATTCTTTTATCTTCAAAAACATAAACAATATATCCTTTAAAACCCCTTTAAAGCCAATAAATACAGCCTTTTTGGCTCTTGGATCAAATTTTGATCTATTTGCCATTAGGGTAGAAATAAAACATAAGCATCCAAAAACTTTAAGGTCATGATAATTTGGTGGATGATTGAATAAAATCTCAAATGGTGTTTTAAAATTAATTGCAGATGATGGAACTCTGTTAAGTAAATAAACAGCATGTCTAACAGCATAAGACCAAAAAGATGATGGTAAATTAGATTGAAACATAAGAGCACGAGCTATATTCAAAATGTGTTGATGCTTGCGTTCTACCCTTCCATTTTGTTGAGGAGTTTCAACACAACTACGTTGATGAATAATACCCTTTGAAGCATAAAAATCAGGTAAAATAAATTCTGGTCCATTATCGGAACGGATAATTTTGACTTTGGAGTTGAATTGTGTTTCAATCAAAGTAATAAAATTTTTTATTTGATTTTGTACTTCTCCTTTTGATTTTAATAAAGTAACCCATGTAAAGCGGCTAAAATCATCAACAATAGTAAAAAAATATTTATGATTATGAATAGAATTTTGTCGAAACGGACCCCAAATATCAAAATGTAATAAATCAAAACTTGCATTGGCTTTGTTAAAACTTTGAGAAAATGAAAGTTTCTTTTGCTTAGAAAGATGACAAATGTCACAAGCCTCATCATGATGCATAGAGATAAAAGGAAATTGTTTATGTAAATGATTAAGTCTTTGCCTAGAAAGGTGTCCTAAACGAAAATGCCATATATTGGAAGGTGTAATGGGTGGAGATTGGATGGAATTTATGGAGTGTGTAGTGGATGAATTTTTACCAAAATTGGGTTCAAAGACATATAATCCCTCTCTCATTCTGGCCAAATCAATCGTCCCCAAATTGTTGCTCTGTAAAGTGCAAGAAGAAGATGAAAAAGTGAGTTCACATGTGAGTGCTGAAGTAATTTTTGAAACAAAGATAATATTAAAGTTAAAATGAGGTAAATAAAGAACATCATGAAGAACCAAGGATGGTCAAAATTGAACAATGCCTTTATAAGAAACAGTAGTTTGAGAACCATTTGGTAAATGAACAATAATAGGAGAAATTTGTGTGTAAGAAATAAAACCAAGACAAATTTGATGCAATGTGATCTGTGGCACCAGAATCAATGATCCAAGTATTCAAGAATGAATCTCGATTTGAAGAATTGTTAACAGTATAAAAAGTATTGAAAGAACAAAGATAATGAGTAGTTGGACTTGGCAAAAGCTTAAGTTGGTTTGAAGGACGAGCTTCTTCGTTGAAAGGAAGTGCCATGAAAGAAAAGTGTTGGGCTGACGAAATGTCCAAAAGATGCTCTGGATGAAGTTGCTGATGTGCCATTTCTCCTTGATCCATGGATGTCAGCAGAGCTCAAGAGGAGCTCTGATACCATAATAAAACGGAAAGAGTACGTAAAGATAACAAAATTGTGAAAGGATAATAGTGAAAGAAAAGAAAAGATGAAAAAATTTTATTGATTGTTGATTGATTAAATTGTTCACTATGAAGGTAAAACTAAGTATATATAGAGCATTGGCCTATGAAAGATAAAAGTAAATAAAGATAAGATAGAGATAAAGATAAAAATAACTATGAGATAAGATAAAGACTAAAATTATGATTGAATTTGTGTATTCTGTTAGGCTGAATTTATGGGCCGTGAGACGTCTTTATTATTGTCATGGGCTAAGATAGAAGAGTGATTTAATAGCAACATTTTATTTAAGGTTAAGTATTATGAGTTTATGACATGATCGGAAAAATTTCTTGGCCATAAACTTTTTTCTTTGGATTTTTTTTACTGGCCATAAGCTTTTTTTTCCTATTAGTAATAGAGGTCCATTATTTATTTATTGCTCAAATCCAAGCTAAACTGATTAACAATTTTACTGTACACAATCCATTCCTACATTGCATGAAAGTGTCATTATAATTCAAAGTCAGGTCCACAAAGAGATAAACTAAAATAATATAAAGCATTATCAAATACATTTCTTTTAACGCATCATTAATGTATTTATGGCTAATTTTAAGTTTACCGTTAAGTATATCGAAGGACAAATACTGTCATTTGTGGATCCCGATTATGTTTGTACTGGGATCAACTGTGACCATTTTATTGGGATAGGTACTTTTATAGGACACACATAATACAAAGAGGATGACACCTTATTTCATTAGGTGAGGATGGATTTTAATTTCAGCACCATAGAATTTTCCAGAAAAGAGAGATAGTAGTCTATTGGGTAAAAACACTTAGGTATGTCTTTGGCCTCTAAAAAAAAGATTTAAAGATTTATTTCACTGTTCTAAATCACATATAACTAAGAAACATTTGGATATGAAATTGTATATAAGTGAAAATAATTTGAAAATAATGTAATAAAGCACACAAGCTTTTTTAAAGGTAAACTTTTCTGAGACGCATGTTGATCAGGTGAACTTGTTTCTATTACTTTTGTGGAATTTTCTTTTTTTACTGAAGATCATGTGGTTCGGTTCTCACCCATATATCCAATATTTTTCAAAGGGTGGACAGGAAGAAGATCCTTTGAGCTTGGATAAACAGACACCTTGTGAATTTGGATTTGTTTACTTAGATGTTTCCCTCACCTCTGATATTGTTATATTTTTATAAAAAGGATAGAAGTTGTAATTATAAAATATATTTGTATATATTACTGGTAGAAACTCTTCTCGTAAATAAAGAATATTATGATGATGTGAATATATATTTTTATGATGTATAAAAAAATGCCTTATATTTTCAGTTTCATTTTTAAAAGCTCCTACATATTATAGTTATATATAGATAAGTCACCGTAATATCTTTACTATCAGAATAACACAATTGGAAGTATGACATTCTAGTGGTGAGGGTGTTACAACTAACACACTACTGGTGGATGAAGGATAAATCCTCACTGCTACCTCTCTATTCGATAAAAAATCAATCCTTTATATTCATCCTCCTTCATATTCTTCAGGAATGGCTAATGGTTTCTCGTAGCCCTACTGTATCCTTATAGATTCTATTGTAGAAGTCTAGCTTTGGCTTCCGATTATAGAATCTTCTTCGATTCTGGGCAGATTTGTACTCCACGCCTGCCTTTAGTGGGGTGGTAGTGAAGGCTGTTGGCGTTTCTTTTCTCTATCAGCTATGCTTGCAAAAAAGAATAAAATACATCAATTCAGATATTATAAACATCAACAGACAAGAAGTGAGTCAGAAAATAAATCTTGCCAAAAATACAAGACACTAAAAAAGAATGAAATAATTAACATGTGGCATTGTGAAAAGCAACATTTATCTTAATTAGTGTGCCTAAGGTACTTCCAAACAGTATGCATGTTATTAAGAAGCAAATAAGCGACTAGAAGCTCAATGAACACTTACGCATTCAAAGAATTGATATGTTTGCGATTGGATTTGCGCAAAAGAAAAGTTTTGAAATGTGATATGTAATGATTGAAAGTAAGTTTAAGAATAGACCAATATGGCATTATATCATTACATACACACCACAAACTCAATGATAAATATTAGCATTTCAAGCAATCCAGCATCACAAACTATACTTAATGAATTATGCCAAACAAAATCAAATATTCTAAATGACATAGTAGCTACAGACATGCAATTTAAAATTTAATATATTCATAGAGGCATATTCACAAATAATTGGTGTATAAAATAAACAAAAATTATTTAAGTAAAATAAGAGGAACAAGTTCAAACATCACTGTAAATTCTATAACCAATATACCACAAAATTAATTTCAATATTTAAAATTTATTCTTAATATACACTAAAACTAAATAAAATATACAAATTTGACACAATTGGATTATGCAGGACTAAGGGGTTTAAAATTGTGTTAATCTATGTGTTATTGGATAAAAAGCCTCAATCATTCAAAAAGTAAGATTTTGGTCAACTAAAAATAAATTATATTCATTCATCAATAATAATAATAATAATAATAATAATAATAATAATAATAATAATAATAATAATGTGAAAGCAAACATTGATTTTTAAAGATTGAACCAAAATTTTATTAAGAACTCTTTGTGGTATGTACAAACATTTAGCGTGCAAAAATATCAAATACATCAAAATAGCACTAACAAGCATTTTTTCAACATTAATTCATAAAATTCAGCACTAATGACATAAAAAATTAGCAGTATATTACAATAGTTCACCAGAATATCAATCAAATAATCCAAACCAATTAAAATTCAAACTCAACAAGCATAATAGCATACTTAATTACATATGAAATGAGACAATAAATTTAAAGAGAATTGACTTGAGAACCTACTTGAAGACAGGGAAAGAAAATGTAGAGATAGGGGAGGTACTGATGTTGTAGTGATACTGCTAGTGGTAGCTCCGGCAGCTCTGACGGCTGGAAGTGGTTGCTAGTGGCTGGTTCCACCGAAAGAAGAAGAAGAAAAAAAGAGTGGTACAACAAAGCTGAGGACTCGACAAAGATGGTAGAAAGGGAGGTTAACATCGGTTCTGTCGGTGATAGTTATGCCGAAGGAAAGGGAGAAGAGGAAAATGAAGAAATTGAAGAAGAAGAGGGAGAGGGAGCTCGTCGACAGTTATGATGTAGGTTGGAGGTAGGGAACAAAGAGGAAGACGATGATGGTGCTGTGCATTTGATTGTGAGAAAGGGAGGGTGTGGGTTGCACTGAAGAGAGAAAATATGACGAGAGAGTGAGTTAAGGTCTCCAAAAAGTTAAACATTCCAAAAAGAGAGATCTCTCTCATGCAAAAACACTGGCACTACTTCCATAAGCGCAAAATGCTCGCGCACACGAGAATTTTTTTTTCTTATTTGACCTTTTTTAAGAGTATATAACCAAATAGGTTCCTAGCAAATTTTGCATAGGATATTTTCATTCCAAAATTTTTTTTATTTCATAAAGGTCTTTGAATTTTAGAAAGGTAAGACATATAAGTCCTTTCGTCATACTTTTGAAGACCTATTTGTCCAAAAAAAAAAAAATAGGTTAAACTAAGGTTGGGACTTATATGTCCTAGCTTTGTAAAATCCAGGGACTTTGATGTAATAATTTTTTTTTTAAAAATAAAAATGTCCGACGCAAAATTTTTTTGAGATATATTTGGATATATACTCAAAATTAATAAGAATAATAAAAAAATAAAAAATAAATTATGTATCTGTATTTTTTTTTTATTAAGATGGATACAAAATATATTAAGTTAGTGAATATATCAAATATGACAGTTTCAGGTGAAGTCAACTTTACATGAAGTTGATACTTCAAAGTCGTTGAATGAAAATTTAGTCAAATCAGTCAAATTATCTAACGGCTCTCCGGTATTAACTTTACGTAAAGTCGACTGTATCTGAGTTTCTACCAAATTATATATATATATATATATATATATATATATATATATATATATTGTATTTGATAAAAATAAATAAGACACAATAAAATTAGAAAAAGTCTATATTTTATAAAAGTTAATAAACAATAAAAATATAAGATATTGATAAAGGATAAAAGTTTAAAAATTTAATTAAAAAAATATAAATTAATTGTATAAAAATAAATAAAAAATAAAAATATAAAAACTTATATCCATTAATTATGTATATATAAACATTTTAAAAAAATATTAAATACATATTCTGAGTATATTTGTATCTTAACATCTCCATCAAAGATTTGTATCTTAACCAACAAACAATGGATATAGGCCTGTAAACAAACGCAGGGCCCACCTAGAACCCCGAAGAAATTCCAGAGCAATCTGGAACAACCACCAGAGAAGTATCATTGTCCAACGGAATCGGAAACCCCTAACGCAACTACCACCGCAAAATCGAAAGCGCCACCATTTTCAATTCTCAATTCATTTGAATCACAGTTCAAAAGCTCCATTCGAAGCTGTGATTCGTTAGATTTTGTTTTCATGGCTGCATCGTCTTCCTCAGCATCGCAATCGCATTTCACCTATTCCAACGCCCCTACCTACTTCCCCGTTCCTTTCCACCTCCAGCAATCCGCCGCCACACCGGCGAATTACGCCGCTGCGGTGTACGCTGCGGCTCCGGCAGTACAAATCCCTTCGCTTCCGGTCATCGGCCCTGTCTCTCCGGCTCCGGTTTCTGGCGTGTACTCCTTACCGCAATATCCGGTAGGTTTTTGTGTATCTC
Source organism: Arachis hypogaea (assembly GCF_003086295.3). Lineage (NCBI taxonomy): Eukaryota > Viridiplantae > Streptophyta > Magnoliopsida > Fabales > Fabaceae > Arachis > Arachis hypogaea. The sequence goes on along the minus strand of NC_092044.1, from coordinate 49,900,027 downwards.
TGTGTGTGTGTGTTTTTTTTTTTTTTTTTTTTTGCGATTTGGAATATGGGCACCCTCGTTTTATTGTATTTTTTTCCAAAGGTAAGTTGTTTTTTTTTTTTGCGGTTTGGAATAGAGGCCCCCTCATTTTATGATTAAACCCCTTTTTTTTTAAATAAATTGAACAGTCGCAGCAGTTGTTTGAGAGGGATGCGCAGATAATAACGCCGGAGGCGCTGGAGAGCGTGAAGGCGGCGATTGCGAGCAGCGAGGCGGAGAACAAGGCGCAGGCGAAGAAGAAAGCAGTTCCTCGAAAAGCTGCTGGTCAAACATGGGAGGATCCTATTCTTGCTGAGTGGCCCGAAGGTATCATCATCATCATCATGGCTTTTCGTTACTATTTTGAGTCGATGTTTATTGAGTTTGGTCGTGAAAGGTGTTTGAATAGTTAATTTGGATTTTCAGGAAGTTATTTGGATTCTCTATTTTGGGAATTGAATGTATGGTTTAGAAGGTTTTTCTTAGGGTTCTGAGTTCTTAAATTGTAGTGTAGCAGATGGTGGGTGTCTAGGCTATGAGGAAAGTGTGATGTGATTACGCTAGCAAACTGGTAGTGGTAGACATGATATATTAATGCAATGGAGAAGGTAAATTTTACGGCAAAACAAGGTGATATGATGTTGTTTTGAAACTCCTACTGACGAGGTGTTGTGAAATGATGAATGTGGAACTCGCGTTTAACTAAAATTTAAATTCGCGTAGGATCTTTAAGCTTTTCTATCACACAGCTTCTAGTTTTATGCGGGATACGGCGTTAGATTTAATGGACTTTTTTTCATCTCTGTTTTCCTTCTGGAAATTCCCTACCCCCCCCCCCCCCTTCTCCCCACACCACCACCACCACAACTCCCCCCAAAAACAAATCTCTCCCTCTCTCCTGAATGATGTGTCCCCACATAAACTTTGATAAGGATTAGAGATTTATCTTATTTGCTTGAGCCTTGAATTTTCAGATGATTATCGGCTCTTTTGTGGTGACCTTGGTAATGAAGTGAATGACGATGTTCTTACCAAAGCATTTTCACGTTTCCCTTCCTTTAGCATGGCACGGGTAAGTGGTTCTCCTATTTTGACTCCAAATTCTTGTATTTTCAGTAATGATTGGATAGTGTGAGCATTTTCTATTTCGTCTTCAGATTTTTGTTTGAAGTGACATTGTTAATGGGTTTTGTACCTTAAGGTAGGTCTTGCTTCATAATTTACATTCGATTTGATATTCTTGTGATTAAATTGATATGATATCTTGTCATCTCCAGCTTTCCTCGTCATTGCTCATCGTCCACAAATCAAAGTACAATTCAAATTTTTTAACGGTGACATAGTTTATTCTCTTAAATGTGAATAGTCAGTTCATTGGAAATTATTGTTGCGACTTTTGCTTTCTACATTTCTTTTTGTTGATTTCCTTTTCTCATAAGATCTTAAAGTTAGTGAGATCCATGTTGACTGACTAGTATTTGTTATGAATAGTTAAGATCAACATATAATATTCAATTGCTAGGTTCTATTTGATTTGCAACTTTGCGTTATAGTCAGTAGAAATTCAGAGAAGTTAATTGGATAACAGGAACATGGAATCTTCCACTGGGGTTTATAAGTTTAATTGCTTTTGTTCAAAAACTTGAGATGTGTAGATTCTTACCTATTTGGATTTTTTGGAGCAAGCTATTCACTGTCTCTTATGTTTTAATCCAGTCTTTGGTCAAGGCTTCCCCTGTCTGGTAGATCTCTTGTGAACAATCAGTATATTATTAAGCTGGTGGAAATTCCAGATCAAACTAACACCACCAACTTGGCAGATTGTTTTATATATGTATATAACTTAAAAAGAAAAATTACAATTCAAAGGGTTCAGGAAGTTTCAATATGATTTCAAATGTGGTTTTCTGATTAAGTATTTATTCATCATCATGTATCCTACTCATGATTTCTCATGCAATCTTTTGATTGAGGTTTGCTTGATCCTTTTTAGGTTGTCAGAGATAAACGGACTGGGAAAACAAAGGGCTATGGTTTTGTAAGCTTTGCCAGTCCTTCTGACCTTGCTGCTGCTCTTAAAGAAATGAATGGTCCGTAAGTTGCAGACTGTTTCTATGCATGTCTTCTCTCCACTTCTTATGTGTATTTTCCTGGTTTCTTTTACATCACTAACCCTTATGAAAAAACTGAAAATTAGGTGATATATGGTTTTTCAGTTACATTATGTGACGTTTTAGTATATGCAGTATGGTATAACACTGCTATAAGGGTATGCAATCATGACACTAATTAATTATGATGAAATAGGGGTTCGGTTTCTCCTAACAAGTGTTGATTTTTCTTTTTTGAAAATTTTGAAACTTCTAATATATTTAGTTTCTTATAAATTTAATCTTTATCTTTTGGATGGAAGACTTCCTACTTTAAAAATAATGGAAGACTTCCTACTTTAAAAATAGGTACACACTTTTTTCTTTCTTTTTTTTTAAATCTTCTTTTGCATGAATTGCTCATGTAATACTCGTCACTGAGTCCATGTGGGATGAGAATATTGACACACAAGCAATGATAAATGAATGCTGATTTATGCCTTGATTTCAGGTAAATATGTTGGAAATCGGCCGATAAAATTAAGCAAGAGTAAGTGGAAGGAGAGAACAGATTTCGAGGCCCTGGAAAAACAGAAGGTATGCATTTGATTTGTCACTTGAGAGTTTGCACTTATTTCAACCCGTTGTGTATCCAACGTTTCCTTTATTTTATTTGCATGGCAGCGCCAAACTCATAAGAAACCGAAGCTTCCCAGGAAGGGTGTTCTTCACAAGTGAGCTAGGGCCCGAATCTGTAAATGAATCAAGCTGCGTCAAGTAGAACACTCTGTATTGGAAGCGCATGCTTCTTCACTGAATTTTAATGTACCCAAACCCAAAGTAAATAAATCTTTATCTTATCCGAGATGTTTGTCTAGTAATTTTTTCCCCCTTTCAGAATCTATCCGTTTCCTTTTAAAACGTATTTGTATTGCCGTAACTCCTAGTCGCACCTGATTTCTTGTTTACCTTCCCGCAATATCTGGTGGTCATTTTAAAAAAAAAAAAAATGCATATTAGAATATGATGGATAGAATTCGATTTATCATCTTTGACTGCTGCCATACTGCTGAATAAAAGAAACGAACAAATGAACAATAAACATCAAACCGTAGCACGTTATAGAAGAGAGTATTTGCCTATCGGAAAAATGATATTTTACCAACGAAATACTGCATTTGTCAAGTGCCAACAACGATACGTATGCATAAAATAATGTACAAAGTCTGAACTTCCCTTTTTCCTTCACTTCTTCGACTTCTATAACACTGGCACGCCTTATTTTCTTCCAGTTCCATGTACTCACTTTTCAGCTCTCAAATTTCAAATTTTATTACCGAAATCACTCCCTATCAAATCATCCTTACTTATCACTCATCACTCCTCTGTCCTCTCGAATTTCACTCCCCCCATCCCTTTATTCTTCTGATAAATTCATATTTTATAGTATTTATTTGCTTTAATTGAGTGAATTTTATTGACTTCTCTTACATTTATTCACTAAAATAGTATAGTTTTATGGATTCTTCCTAAATTGTGTCTAAGAGTGAAAACATGTTTTTTAGGTTCTTAATTTGCTAAATTTGATTTACTTTGATTTCGTTTGATGCCTTGAAGTGTTTGTTGAGTGATTTAAGATTTACAAGGTAAGTATGGATTGAAGGAGTGAGGAGAAAACATGTAAAAAGTGAAGAATTCATGAAAAAATAGAGTTTGGAGAATTTTACGACCATGCGTAGGCACAAACATTCATGCATACACACAATTGCAATTTTTACAGCCATGCATACACATAGGAATTGATGCGTACGCACGATTGCACTTTTACAACCATGCGTACGCATGGTCAGGCATGTGCACGCACGAATGCAATCACGTGACTTCATTAAATGCAACACGTGAGTCGCGATTTCTGGCCTTCCAAAGGCTAATCCAATTCATTTCTGAAGCTATTTGAAGCTAAATTCAAGAAGGATAAAAGGAGAGCAATTAGTTTTAGTTTAGGAGCATGTTTTAGGTCATATTCTTGAGAGAGAAGCTCTCTCTTCTCTCTAAAATTAGGGTAGATTTAGGTTAAATTTCTCTTAGATTTAGGTTTTAATTCTTGTTTTGAGCTAGTTTCATCTACTTTTTTTTGTTCAATTGCCTTAATTCTCTTAGTTCTCTTGTTAATTTCTCTATTTTGTTACTTCTAGTTTTATGAACTCATGTTAATTTGATTCTCTTTAATGCAATTTCTGTTTTCATGATCATTGTCACTTTCTTTAATTGTTGTTATTGTTATCTTGCAATTGTTGGCCTTAGATTTTATTAATTCTTGTTATTTTATCATGCTTTCATTTTATGCCTTCCAAGTGTTTGATAAAATATTTGGTTGGGTTTTAGAGTAGAATTTTCTTTTCTTGGCTTGGGTTGGTAACTTGAAGACTCTTGAATTATCAAAATCTAGTGTTGTTTGGTAATTGAAGGTTGCTAGTTAGCTTGAACTCCACTAAATCTAGTCCTTCGCTAGGAATTGACACTTGTGGATTAGAGTTAATTTTGCTCAGTTGACTTTTCTTCAATTGTTAGAGGATAACTAAGTGAGAGCAAACTACATTTACCATTACAATTGAGGATAATAATGAGGATAGAAATTCCAATTCTGAAGCCTTGCCAAGACCTTTCTTAGTTGGTATCTTTAATTGTCTTAGTTCAATTTATATTTCTTGCCCATCATTCCAAAACCCCAAAAATACCTCATAACCAATAACATGCACACTTTCCTGCAATTTCTTGAGAGACGACTCAAGGTTTAAATACTTTCGGTTTTTATTGGTTTGCACTTGTGACAAACAAATTAATCTTGAGGGTTGATTGTTGGTTTGTAGCTATACTTCGACGAGATTATTTTGTGAAAGTTCCTAACCGACGATTTTTCTACGTCAAGTTTTTGGCGCTGTTGCCAGGGAATTGAAAATGTGCGATTGTTATTGGTTATTGTATATATGTGAATTTTGTGAATATGTTTGCCTTTTGCTTCTTTGTTAGTTTTTGCTAGTTGTAGGAGTTTGTTTTCTTTCATTCTTATTAGCTTTTTTTATTATTTTCTCTGTTCACTATGAATTCTCACCTTTTTGGCTATGATTTGGTTACAACTATGTTGTAGAAAATGAGAGCTTCAATGATGGTATGCGCTATGGGACCTTATGAACGGACCTCATGGTATCCATACCAATTTCCTCCATCCAACAATGATCATAATCCTCCCCATAGTGCACACCAATATGAACCAATTCTGCAACATTGTTCTCAACCTCCTTACTCATAAGCCCCATATCACCAAACACTTCCATATTCCTAGCCCATATCCACCATACTAACAACCATATGAGCCATATGAACCATACTTAGAGCCACCACAATTCCAACATCAATACTCCCAAGAACTACCACCTCTATATACACCACCTCGATATACACCACCTCTATATTCTCACCAATATGAACCACCTCCCTATTATGAACCCTTTCTCTCAAATAAGGAGCCCTATTATCCACCCCACCCCCAACGGATGACACTCTTATTTCAATTCTTCAAGAGCAAAAGGAGCTTTATACAATTCTTCAAGAGGTAGCAACCAATTTAGTCTCCCAATGCTTAAACAATCAAAGCACACCCATGGCTACATATGGAAAATCAATTGAAGAGCGTAGTGTGAAAGAGAGACTGGAAACTCAAGTGGAGAATGAGGAGTTGGCTTTTGTATTAGAACAAGTGGAGAAAGCCGAAATTGTTGAAGAGAAAGAAGTGGTTGAAGACTTAGGTGAAGTTGAGAATGAAGTGGATTCCAAGCTTTAGGACACTTCCACACCAATTAATGTTGTTGATAATTTTGTGTAAGTTGTAGAACCTTCTTCTATTAAACTTGAAATTGATGTTGAGGGGGATGGTGCACAACCTCCAAGACATATTGTGAATGATGAAAGATTGGAAGAAGTTAAGCAAGAAGCTAGCCCCGCTATTGAAGATGATTCCACACCAACTAATGTGCTAGTTGAGATTGTTGAACCTTCCTCATTGTGTTGTGAAATTGATGATAAGGAGGACTGTATAAAACCTCCAACACATGACTTGAGCAATGAGAAATGTGTAGAAGTAGTTGGTGATAAGAAATCGTAATTGAAGAAGCATGTCAAGGGTGGTAGCTATCAAAGAGGAGTAAAAGGGAGTTGCAATCACTTTGCTAAAGCCAGTTGGAGCCTCTCTCACTAAGCAACTGTCCATCATATCATTTGAGTGGATAAAATTCATATCTCTTAGTTTTATTGTCCCACTTGAATATGGTTTGCTTGAAACGGATGCTCAACTTAGAGCTCTTTATGGATTAAAGAGTAAGAGAGAGTTGTGTAGTGGTTGGCAAAATAATGTTAGGGTCATTAAGGTTGAACCTTCAAGGCTTAGGTCGCATGGTTGGAGGAATGCTAAATTGTATGAGTCTAGGAGGATGATTTGGTGTTTGAGCAAGAATTCTATGTGCTAGCCACCCGATTGGAATTGTAATGATCAATAAGAAGAAAGCGTGTTGACAAACAAGGTTTGGGACCCCGGAATACAATGTAAGAATCAACAACTTTGGGGTCTTGTTACTTGCTTGAGATTTCTTGGAAGCTTGGTGCACCTAGTTTGGAATTCCGGAGGCTATTGGAAATGTAAACATTGGTAGGGATCCATGGAAGAATTCAAGCACTAGCCACCTTGACAAGAACCCCATCAATTGTCCAACTTAAGGACAATAACCAAAAGTGCTAGGTGGGAGACACCCTACCATGGTAAAACCTTTTGACTTTCCTTCTTTATTTCATTTTTGTAAATATGTCTCTTAAGTGTTATATTGATTTGATAGATTTTAGTTTAATTGGAATAGTTGAATAAATTTTTGGATGTTAGAAATCTAGGCAATTTTCGGATTTTGATTTGTTTTAGAATGTGCATAGTTGCATAGTAGAATTACATAGTTTTTGGACTTTGATTTTGGATCATGAATTTTTATTTTGAATTGCATAGTTGAATCTAGTTAAAAAGTTGTGTTTAATTTTTAAGTTTTGTTATGTTACAAAAAAAACCAACCATGCATACGCATAACCCCAAAATTGGACCATCTTGCATGCACAGCCACTTGCCGCGTATGCGACCGGGCCAAACAGAAGCTACCACCTGTGTACCAACTGCTCACATACGCGGCCTTACTCTCTGCGCCCTAACTCGTGCGTACGCATGCTCAGTGGTGCGTACGTACAACCTTTTCTTCTCTCTTTTTCTCTTCTTTTCTCTTCTTTTCTATTCTTTCCCTCCTTCAACCACCATACTCCACCATTCATCATCTACCACCATTTCCATTTGTTAGTTAGTTTGAATTTTTGTTTTAGTAGATTAACTTGTTAGCATAGGTTAGTTAGGTGAAAGGTGTTGGACTATTAATCTGATTTGCTGTTTCTTGCTGCTGAATTATTCATTGTTGGATTATTATATGTTGTTGCTTGGTATCAAATTCTACATGCTTAATTTTGCACATGCCAAGTACTTATGACATTGCCTTCAAGAATGTTTTTGGATTTCTAGATTGCATGTTGTAGCTTGCCACCATGTAATTTGAATTCACTATCCATTATTAGGAAATTGTATGTAGTTGATGCATTTTTTGTTAGGAATGCTTGTTTATGATTGTTCTTTATTTACGTCACCTAGTTCATGCATTAAGATTGTGGAATTGTGAAATTGGATCGTAAGCTTACCTAGTGACATATTTTTTTAGCTTTTTTAGCTTTGTGCACCATGCTTGCTATGTGATTGATCTCACCTTATATCTCTCTTTTCTTAACTTGCATAGCACCCATGCTTGCTATATGATTGATCTCACCTTATATCTCTCTTTTCTTAAGTTGCATAACACCCATGTTTTCCGCTTTATGTTAATTAGGTGATGCAAAAATCAAATTCAAAGTGTGTCATTGTTCGAAGTGCGAGTTCCAATGTCCATTCAATATCTATTTCACAATTGCTTGATTATTGCCTGAGTGCTTTCGTGCTTTTTTATTGCTTGTTTGTTTATCGTAACCTACAAGTTTTCTTTGAAGTATCTCAAGCACACTAAAATGAGTGAAGTGCATACTTCTTTTGTGTAGTTGTGACAACTTTTAAATGCTAGTGTGTAAGTTCTAGACCGTGAGCAACTTAGAATTCACTCACTATTTTCATCCATGTCACACACTGATTCATTCACTTCATTTTAGGGATTCTTACTTCATTCCGACAATCTATTCTTCCTTGCTTTTGCATTTACTCATCTTACTATCTTGTTTTCTATATTTTAGTATAGTTCACCATAAGCAAAAAGGAAAGCAGAAGAAAGATCATGCAGTATCAGGTTGATCCACTAGCTAAAGGTGGCAATCCGTGTAGTCGCCGTACCCTGTTGCTCATCTTTGAATGCACCGAGGACGTTGCAAACTTTTAAGTGTGGGGAGGTCGTCCGACCAATCGGCCAATTTTTGGGTGAAAAATTCTAATCTAAATGATAAGTGGATATCTTATACGCTTTTTCATAGCATTTTCATAGTATTTTTAGTTAGATTTTATTAATTTTATTATGTTTTAGTCCAAAAATTCATATTTGGATGCTACTTTGAGTTTTTGTATTTTTCCTATGATTTTAGGTGATTTTTGGGCGAAATTAGCAAGATTGGCAAAGTCTTGTTCAGATATGAAGAAAGGATAGCAGATGATGTCAAATATTGACCTTTGTGCATTCCAACGAACACATCTTGAGCTACAGAGATCCAATTGATGCATTCTCAATGGCGTTGGAAAGCTAATTTTTTGAGCTTTCCAGCAATATATAAGAGTCTATACTTCTTTTCCAGATCACTGCCACTAACTGGCATTGAACGTTCACATCTGGAGTTCAACACCCAAGAAGGATCAAAGCCCAGCATTAAACGCCCAAGACTAGCGTTCAACGCAACCAAGGGACCAAGGGAGCATGTACTCACCCCCTAACTGGCGTTCAATGCCCATACTGCAAGTTAAACTCTAGACATGGATGAAGCACAAGACCAAAGTAGGCCTAAAGTAGATTTCAGTATTCTTTAGCTTAATTTCGTTTATCTTTGTATATTTTAAATTTAAATTAACATCTTTTAGGGTTAGCATCTCCTATTTAAAGAGGAGATCACCTAGGTCTAGGGAGAGACAGAATATTACTTTCAGACCTTAGTTTTCTCTATAAATTATGAGAAACTAAACCTCCTAGGTTAAGGTTAGGAGCTCTGCTGATTCCTATGGATTAATATTATTACTTTTTCTATTTCAATATATGTTTGATTCCATTCTATGATGTATTGTCGTTGTTCATCCAAATGAGACTGGGTATGTCCCTTTTTCTACATGAGTTCTTACGAGTCCTGACCTGGATAGTATTGAGTTAAAGCTTGAGAATACATCACTTGAACCAATAATTCATCTGGGCTAATCGGGGATATGTGACATATAATTCAGTTAGTTATGGGTGATGAGGTTTTTGTGGCACTAAGGCTAGAACATTGAGCTTAATTATTAGATCCGGAAGATCTGACCTTGTGTGTGGCGTTTTAAGTAGGATCACAAAGGAGGATGAATTGCGTGAGCTTCACTCTCATTCATATTGAATGACCACTGACAACGGCATTTGATATGAATTAGAGGAGATTAACTTGATGAGAGGACATGAGTTAATCACTTACAGCTTTGCCATAGAACGAATCATTCATTATTAAAGTAGTCAGTAAGAAGTATTAATCCAGAAAGACAAAGCACATCCGAGACCTTAACTATTTTCTCATTACTGTTTCTACATCCATGATGCGTGGCAGAAGTTGACTAATTAAGAGATCTCAATTAAGAGAACAGCGTTGCACGTATAGATCTTAACCAGCTAAAATCCACCTCACCAATTTAAAAGGGGTTGTCACAATTTTTTGAAATAAAAATACTGGGAGTATAAGTCTCAGGTCGTCTCCCAACGAGTTGCAGGAAAGAGTGCTATTTTATTAACTAGGGGTTTTCAGAAAATTTGAGTTTTGATAATGAGTAATTAAAAAGATTAAAGATTAAAGTAATAAAAATAAACTAAGAATAATTATTGATACTTTAAATGAAAGGCCTTGACTGGGGGAATATTCAAGTGGAATTTCTATCCTTGTTGGGATCTACTCAAGTGTAGTGTAGAGAGGTTGCTGTTCTCACTCGGTTAACCCTTACTAAGTAAGAGAAAATATGGTGATTAAACTAACTCTCACCCACAATTCCTAGTCCTCTCCCTTGGGGAAATCTAGCGTTAGTAGGTATAGAATTAGCTAACAGCGTCCAATTTAATTAAGCACTTGAGCATTCCAACTCAAGTATCTTCTCTTGATTAACCCCCATGTCAAGTCAAATTTCTACTCCATTATCAAGAATAAAACGCTTGCAGAAATAGTAGAAGAAAACATGATAAATAAAATAAGGATTGGAAATTGATTAAAGGAAAAGGTAGTGAACTGTATTGATAAATTCAAACATAACATAAATATCTAAACAAGAATAATAAATAACCAAAAGAGTAGGAGAATAGGGAAACAAACTAGAATAGTACTTCCACGGAGGTAATGACTCTTCAATATCCAAAGCAAATGCAATAAATGTAAATGAATGTAAAGGAATAGTAAAATTCAAATCTAAAACTAAAACTATCCTAATATAAATGTAAATGAATGTGTGTCGATGTGATTTGAGTTTCTGCATGTTCCCTCGCTTTATTATGTGTTTCTGGGCCAAAAATTAGGTTAAAACGCGGCCGGCAATTGTCTCCAGCGTATTCTGTAATTTCTGCAGATCGCACAAGTCACGTGTACGCGTCGTCCATGCGTTCGCGTCATTCAACGGTTTTCCTTGTCACGTGTTCGCATCGTCCATGCGTTCGCGTCATTCGTGCAGACTCCGATCTACGCGATTGCGTCAGGCACGCGTTTGCATCGCTTGCGAATTCTCCATTTTGCGCGCTCGAGTGGGCCATGCGCTCGCGTCAGTGTTCACTGGTCATCTCCTTGTTTCTTTTGGTCCTTCCATTTTTGCAAGCTTCTTCTCAATTCTCTAAGCCATTCCTGCCTATGAGGCCTGAAACACTTAACATACGGATCACGGCATCAAATGGTACAAAGGAGAATAAAAATACATAATTAAAAGATCTATAGGAAGCAAGTTTTCAACCATGGACAATTTTTGGGAAGGAATTGTAAATACATGCAAATCATATGAATAAGTGGGTGAAGAATTGATAAAACCACTCAATTAAACACAATATAAATCATAAAATAATGGTTTATCAATCCATCATTTACTGTTTTCTTTATTTTCTTGTTTATGTGCCTACAACAATAACCACTATCTTTCTATTCGCCTGACTAAGATATGCAGCATAGCCATTGATTGCTCAATCCAACAATCCTTGTGGGATCGACCCTCACTCACCTGAGGTATTACTTGGACGACCCGGTGCACTTGCCGGTGAAGTTGTGCGAGTTCAATTTCGCGCACCGAGTTTTTGGTGCCGTTGCCGGGGATTGTTCGAGATTGACAAATTACATGTTATCTTGCTGCTTAAATCAGGTACTTTTTACTAGTCTTACTTTTGTTTGTGTTTCTTGCTAAAATTTTCAAACTTTCTTTGTTTCTTTTTGAAATTTTTTTTAAAAATTTATCTTTTGCCATCTTTTTCTTTTTGAGTCTTATGTCAAATTTTAAGTTTGGTATCCTTTTGGTTTTTGTTGACTTTTCTTTTCTTGATTTTTTGAAATTATTCTTGGTTTCTTTTCTCTTGTTCGAAATTTTATTTGTGTTTTCCATTGTTTGATTTCAAAATTTTTAAGTTTGGTGTCTTTTAGGGTTTTTCCTTTTTAAATTTTTTGAAATTAGTGTCTTTTCTCTTTAATTTTTCTTTCTCTTCTATTTTGAAACCTTTTAACTTTTTTCTCTCTCATTTTTTTCAAAAATTTTCAAATTACGTCTCTCTTTTTATTTTGGAAAACGCTTTTTAGATAAAAGACACCTCTATTTTCTTTTCTCTTTATTTGAGTTTCTCACCAGGATCCCTCTATACTCTAACATAGAGACTCTTTTTTTTTACACTTCCTTATTTCTTTCTTCTTGTTTATAAGCAGGAATAGGGATAAGAAAACAATCTTTGATCTTGATCCTGAACTTGAGAGAATCTTAAGGAGGCGTACGCAACAAGCTCAGGCTAGCAGAACCAAAGGAAATCTCACGAAAGCTCTTGAGTAGGAAGCTGAAGATACAACAATGGCAGCTAATCCCAAAGTTGGAGGAGATGCAAGAAAGGTCCTTGGATCTTACACTGCACCCACATCTGACTTCTATGGGCACAGCATCTCCATACCTGCCATTGGTGCAAATAACTTTGAGCAAAAGCCTCAACTGGTCACTCTAGTACAACAGAATTGCCAATTTCATGTACTCCCATAGGAGGACCCCAACAAATTCATCTCTAACTTCCTGCAAATCTGTTATACTGTCAAGACTAATGGAGTAAATCCAGAGGTTTACAAGCTCATGCTCTTCCCCTTTATTGTAAGGGATAGAGTAATGCTATGGCTAGATTCTGAGCATAAGGAGAGCCTAGACACTTCAGAGAAGGTGGTTAATGGATTTTGACCAAGTTCTTTCCACCTCAGAAGCTAAATAAGCTTAGGGTGGAAGTCCATACTTTCAGATAGAAAGAGGGAGAGTCCCTCTATGAAGCTTGAGAGAGGTTGATAAACCATTATTTTATGGTTTATATTGTGTTTAATTGTGTGATTTTATCATGATCCTTACCCACTTATTCATTAATTTAGCATGCATTTGTATTTCCTTCCTGAAATTATTACATGATTGAAAACTGCTTCCTAGAGACTTTTAATTATGCATTTTAATTCTCCTTTATTCCATTCAATGTCGTAATCTATGTGTTAAGTGTTTCAAGCTTTATAGGGCATGAATGAGTTGGAGATTGGAAAGGAAGCTAGCAAAAATGGAAGGAACACGAGAAATTGAGGAGATAACCAGCGAGAAGTGACGCGGCCACATGGCTCACGCGACCGCGCGGATTGGAAAAGCACAAGTGACGCAGAAGTGTGGACGACACGAACGCGTGGCAAGAAAAAACGCGAATGATGCGTCTGCATGGATGACGCGATCGCGTGACGTGCGCGATCTGTATAATCTGCAGAATTCGCTGGGGGCCATTTTGGACCCTATTTTGACCCAATTTTCGGCCCAGAACAGTAGACTAAAGCCAGGGAACATGCAGAAACCAGAACAATAATTCATTCGACACAGTTTTAGTTTAGATCTAATTTTTACTCCTCCTCTAGGTTTTTCTCTCTACACGTTGATAGTTCTTGGGATTTTATTTTTCTACCACTTTTTGCGTTGGGATACTGAGAAGAGTGATTACCTCATCAAGACTTCGTCATTCCAGTTCGTTTTCTTTACTTGGCTTTACTTTTCCATGTCCTTTGCTTTGCTTAATTTTACCATTGGAATATTTTTAGGATTATTTAATACAAGGATTAGTTTTATTTTTAATTGATTATTTTGATTTTTATTTACAATGTCTTTCTTCAATTCCCTTTCATATGTTATGAATTTTACATTCACAATGAGCGAGTAGTTCCCTAACTTGATGGGGAGTTGATTGAAAGGAACCATTGAGTTGGAAGGCTTAAAAGAAAGATTGTAATTAGGTTTATTGTTGGATTGCCCTCTAGCCACTAACACCAATCCCTTTTAATTAAGTGGGTTGCAACGTGTGAACGAACGTAGCATTCCAACTTGTTTGACTTTCCCTTACCTAGTAAGAGATAACTAAACAGGATAACCTTTAATTATCAATTAATCTAGAGGGTAATTCAACAATAATGGGGCTTCCAACTAATCAACTCCCAGTCAAGGCTTTTATTTACATTATTCAAATTCTCCAATTTAATTTTCTGTTTACTCACCTCAAACCTTTTTGAAAACATCTGATTAATAAAAGAGCACATTTTTCTGCAACTCGTTGGGACACGACCTGGGATTCATACTCCTAGTATTTTAATTTCAAATTTCTGTGACACCTTTCTAAATTGATAAGTGGATTTCTGGCGAGTTAAGAACTATACTTGCAATGTATATATTTTAATAATTTTTAATTTGCCAATTTCTGGTCACATCAGAGGTATAAGTAATTGATCAGGAGATGTCCTCCTGACATGATAGCAGAATGGACCATATTGGAGATCTTCTATGATGGCCTCTCTGAGATGTCCAAGATGTCATTGGACCACTCTATCGATGGCTCACTTCACATGAAGAATACGCCTGAGGAGGCGCAGGAGCTCATTGACATGGTTGCTAACAACCAATACATGTACACTTCTGAGAGGAACCTTGTGAACAATGGGGCATCTCAAAAAAAAGGAGTTCTGGAGGTTAGCACTCTGGATGCCATCTTTGCTCAGAATAAGCTCATGTCCCAGCAGATAAACATGAGCTCTCAATACTTGAGTGGAGCACAGAGCTTAGCCGCTTACTCTCCAGAGACAACATTTGAAGTAGGCACTGATGACACTGCATGGACCACCATGGAGGAAATAAACTACATGGGAAACTCCTCCAAAACCTCCAATAACATTCCCTACTCGAATACTTTCAATCAGGGATGGAGGAACCACCCTAACTTTGGGTGGAGAGATCAGCAGAGGCCTCAACAAAGCTTCAACAACAATCAAGGTGGAACGAACCAGAACCGGTTCAACACTATATCGTTCCAACCCTCTTAGCAGCAGATGGAGACTCCCACATAAAGCCTCTCTGACCTGGCTAATATAATCTCTAACCTCGCCAAGACCACTCATAGTTTTATTGCAGAAACTAGGTCTTCCATTCAGAACTTGGAGATACAGGTAGGTCAGTTGAGCAAGAGGCTCCAAGAGATCACCTCCAACACTCTTCCAAGCAGCATTGAGGTGAATGCAAAGGAAGAGTGCAAAGCCCTCACTATGAAAGCTAAGGCCAAACCCAAGGAGGAGCTTGCTATTGAGGAACTGAAGGAGATCAAGGCTTAAGAGGATACTGGGAGTGTCCCCATGAATGCCCCTATGAAGATGGAGGAGCCTAAAGAGCATTCCTCCCCGAACGTAGAGGAGGAGCCTGATTATGAGAAACTTGCTCAGTTCTTAGCAGTTTTCAAGAAGCTGCAAGTCACCATCTCTTTTGCAGAGGTGTTGGAAAAGAATCCCCTTCTATGGCATGTCTAAGAAGTTTACTTTCTAACAAGAAGACGATAAGGGAAGATGAGACTGTGGTACTGACCAAGGAGTGTAATGCCCTGGTTCAGAAGAGGCTACCTCAGAAGCTGTAAAATCCTGGAAGCTTCATGATTCCCTGTACTATAGGGACCATTACCTTTGAGAAGGCATTATGCGACCTTGGCTCTAATATTAATCTTATGCCTCTCTCTATGATGAAGAAGCTGGGGATCTAGGAGGTGCAACCCACCAGAATCTAACTGGAGATAGCAGATAAGTCCCTTAAACGGGCACATGGCATGGTGGAAAATGTCCTTGTAAAGGTTCTCCTGGCAAACTTCCTGATACTTAACACTAGGGAGGACAGAGACAACTCTATCATCCTTGGAATGCCTTTCCTGGCTACTGCGAAGGCCTTAATTGATGTGGAAAAAGGAGAATTAGTTCTGAGGCTATGGGAGGATCACATCCTGTTCAAGATCTCCAACCCTCGCTCTCCATCAGATAAAGAAGGTACCACTATGCAACACTTAGTATTTCAACCCTCTCTCTCAGTGCAGAGTCTTATAGAGCCCCCAGACATCAAGCCTAAGTTTGGTGTTGGGCATCCATCACCAGCTACTGAGAAAGAAGGCACCAAGAAAAAGGTACCCAAAGGCTGGTGGAACAAGAAGATTCCAACTGAAGACTTCTCACATGGCATGCGAGTTGTCTTCTCTAAAAGTCCAGTTGATGAATAGAGATTTATCGTCGATCTAGATTTTCACAAAATAGAATTCCTTCATTGCAAGTATATTCTAGATCAACAACTAACTCCCAAATCAAATGTTTTAAATTCAAATTAAAATAACCGAGAGTAATTGAACCTCGAGTCGTTCTTCCCTAGGATAAAATTGAAGTGTTATACGCTTTCAATTGTGAGGAAAAGGGGGTTTTTGCAATTGAAGAACTAAATCTTGAAAGAACTTAAGATATAAAAGAACTAAAGAATGATCAAAATTGTGAATTAATGTAAGCGACAAGGAAACATGATCAAAACTAGTGAAAATGCTATAAATGCAATAAAGAGCCTTGACTTGGGAGTGAGGATCCAAGGAATCCTATCATCGACATAACCACAACTATGGTAATTATCATGGGCCAATCTCACTTAGTCAACCCCAACCATCGAGGAGTAAGTCAAGCAAATTTAATCTATAAGTCCTAACCAACTTACCAAACTAGTTGATAAAAGGCTAGCGTCAATGGAAACAAGAGTCAACTAACTACCCAAGAACTACCATTAAATGTCGGACATTATGGTTCTAGTATCGTAGGAACTCAAACCACAAGCCAAGGTGTGAAAATCTTCTCAAAATCTAAAGTTGGCATTTTTACAAACACCTTGTGTGCATAAAAGTAAAACATGGGAAATTGCAAGGTAAATGATAAAACTATAACCAACTATCGACAAAACCAAATGTAAACAAGCAATCAAACATAAAGGAAGCATGAAACAGAAAACTCATTGAACAAAACTTCAAGAAACACAAAATTGCAATATGAACAAAGTAACTTAAACCAAAGGAAATGAAAATAAAGACAATGCAATTAAAGTGAAATTAAAGAGTACTTACAATTAAAGATGATCAAAATCCAAAATTAAGCTTGCTATAAAAGGCTACATGAGAATGGAAAATGAAACCCTAAGAGAGCAATGCTACACTACTCCTACTCCTACTCCTAATTACCCTCCAAAAACTATCTAAGTGTGCCCCCTTAATAAGTGTTGAAGTCTCCTTTATATAGCACTCCAATTTAGTAATTCAGCCTTCCAAAAATGAGCCAAGGGCCTCCAAATTCGTGCAGCACGTGTTTCATTAATGCAATCACGTGCAGGGACCTGTGCGGATGCATAGACGTGTGTGTCTCCACGCTCGGCTGAAAATTGACCTGTGCGTACGCACAGGTGCTTGTGCGCATGCACAGGTGCTTGTGCGCACGCACACATGGAAATCCTCGCTTGTGCGTACGCGCGTAGGGCTGTGCGCACGCACACTTCGCTGTGTGTACTTTTCCTTGTTTTCTTCATGTTTTCCCCCTTGTACATGCTTTCTTCCACTTTTGGCCATCCATTCTCGCCTTCAAGGCTTGAAATCACTAACAAATCATATCACAACATCGAATGACATAAAGGTGGAATTAATTTGCTCTATTAAAGCATAAAGTTGCATGTTTTCACATTTAGGATCAAATTAGGGATCAAACACAAAAGTGTGCTATTTTGGGTGCTTAAGTGTGAGTTCATATGCTAGAATCCATTCAAATCAAGGCAAAATATATCGAAAAATATGGTCTCATCAATTCCCCCACACTTAAACAATAGCATGTCCTCATGCTAAACTAACAAGGAGAATGATCAAAGGGGTAACCAACTTATTAAATGCAACTATCTATATGCATGCAAGTATGTATATTCTATATATCTATCTATCTATCTATAATGTCCTATTAATTTGGTGAAATAAACTAGCAATCCAATTCCAAGCAAGTATAAACGTGATAGGGCTAAGTAAAGAATTAATTCAATGCAAACAAGATCTAGAGAATTGATTCACTTATAAAATATAAGCAACTTGCAAGAATGCATGATAAAGAGAAGTGGAAGATAGAATTGAGTAATTGAACCCTCACTAGGCGTGTATACACTCAAATCACTCGGTGTTTAGGGTCAATTCACTAAAATCTCCTTCCATTCATGCTTTTAAGGATTTGCTTTTCATCAAATAATCAACAAGTGATGCATGGATGCAATTATCATGAGGACTTCATATGGTTGTAATGGGGTTAGGATAAGGTAGGATAGATATGGCCAAGTGGACTAATGCAATTGTATCCTTGATTAGTTTAAGTCTCCACATCAACCTATATCGACCAAATCAAAACAAAGAAATGCAATCCTAACCTTCTATCATTTCTTGTTTACTAACACTCATGTATGCTTTTCTCACACAAACATTACATACATAATTCCTTTATTTGTTTCTTCACTCTTTAGAGTACCCTTGTGCCCTTTTTAGGATGAAGAATTTTTTCTTTTTAATTAGAATTGCATATGGTATAATTAGTTCATACATAAATGTTCCCATTTTCCAAAATTTTCAATGAATACCCAAATTAAACATTTTCTTTTACTACCAAAGTTTTCCAAAAGATTCCCCCACACTTAAATGTAACACACTCTTCAACTTAAGCTAATCAAGGTTATAATCTAAGGTGATTCATGGTTTTCTACTTAGGGTTGTGATGTGCTAAAATTAAGAATAATGGGGTAAACAAGGCTCAAAGGGGTTAACAATGGTAAATGCAAGGGTAGGCTATGTGGGAAAGTTAAGCTTTAAACAATTATGGCCTCAATCATGCTCAATGCAACTCAAAACATCAACCATTGGAAATAAGGAATCAAGCAAAACCAAAATTACAATTGTAGAAGAGATATAACACACAATGAACAAATTTTATGGTTAAAAATATGTAACCACTCAATATAGCTCAAAAACTCACAAGGTATTTGATGAGAAGAATATTGTCGATCTAGAATTTCTCAAAATAGAATATGTTCCTTGCAAGTATAGCCTAGACCAACAA
This sequence comes from Arachis hypogaea, assembly GCF_003086295.3. Taxonomy (NCBI): domain Eukaryota; kingdom Viridiplantae; phylum Streptophyta; class Magnoliopsida; order Fabales; family Fabaceae; genus Arachis; species Arachis hypogaea. Next base: position 49,880,948 of record NC_092044.1, on the reverse strand, counting down.
ACAACCCTCTCAAACAAAGTTTAATTTTCAGATCAAATATAAACCAAGATCAAGAGTACTTCAACCTCGGGTCGTTCTCCCTAAGAATGCAACTGAAATGTTATACGCTTTCGGTTGTGAGGAAAAAGGAGGTTTTGCAATTAAAGAACTAAAGATTGAAAGAACTTAAGAAATAAAATAACTAAGCAATGATCAAAATTGTGAATTAACGCAAGCAAAGATAAACAAGATCAAAACTAGTGAAAATGCTATAAATGCATTAATGAGCCTTGACTTGGGAATTGAGAATCCAAGGAATCCTATCATCACCATAAACATAACTATGGTAATTGTCATGAGTTAGTCTCGCCTAGTCAACCCCAACCATCGAGGAGTAAGTCAAGCAAGCATAATTGACCTTAATCCATAAGTCCTAGCCAACTTACCAAACTAGTTGATAAAAGGCTAGCGTCAATGGAAACAAGAGCTAACTAACTCCCCAAGAATTACCACTAAATATCGAACATTATGACTCTATTATCCTAGGAACTCAAACCACAAGCCAAGGTGTGAAAATCTACTCAAAATCTAAGGTTGGCATTTTTATAAACACCTTGTGTGCATAAAAGTAAAGTATGGAAAATTGCAAAGGAAATTGGAAGGCTATAACCAACTATCAACGAAACCAAATATAAACAAGTAATCAAGCATAAAGAAAGCATAAAACACTAAATTCATCAATCAAAACTTCAAGAACTCAAAATTGCAAATATAAATAAAGCACTTGAACCAAGAGGAAATGAAAATAAAGACAATGTAATTAAAGAGGAAATTGAGAGTACTTACAAAAGAGTTGATCAACATCCAAAATTAAAGCTTGCTATAAAATGCTACAATGGAGATAAAAATTAAACCCTAAGAGAGCAATGCTACACTACTCCTACTCCTATGGAAGCTTCCTATACTACTACTACCTAAAAATAAAAGTGAGCTCCTTTCATATGTGTTGATTCTCCCCTCATATAGCACTTCAATTCAGCAATTCAGCCTTCCAAAATGGGCCAAAAGCCCCCAAAATATGCACTGCATGTGTTTCATTAATGAAATCACGTGTTGGGTCCTGTGCGGACGCACGGATGTGTGCGTCCGCACACTTTGCTATTTTGGCTCCTGTGCGTACGCATGGTTACTTGTGCGCACGCACACATAGAAACTTTTCCTTGTTTTCTTCATGTTTTCTCCATTGTACATGCCTTCTTCCACTTTTGGCCATCCATTCTTGCCTTCAAAGGCTTGAAATCACTCACAAACCATATCACGGCATCGAATGACATAAAAGTGGAATTAATCTGCTCTATTAAAGCACAAAAATTGCATGTTTTCACATGTAAGATCAAATTAGGGATCAAACACAAAAGTATGCTATTTTGGTGCTTAAGTGTGAGTTCATATGCTAGAATCCATCCAAATTGAGTCAAAATATACCATCAAATATGGACTCTTCAGTATTTGTTCTTTACTCTTCTATGTTCTAAAGAATTCCATTCAAGCAAGTTTGAAAAAATATAGTTTTCCAATCAATTCAATAGAAAGCCCAAAATTGTTGGAAAGCCTTGTTGTATTTCACCGAAATTATTTCCTATATATGTATGTATGTATGTTGTGATGGATGCAAAAATTTTACTTTTTATTTTATTTTTTTATTATTTTTTTTCAAAATTTCCTAGTTCTTCTCCTAATTTTCAACAAGCAAAAAGTAACATGAACAATTAGGATCAAAATGAGCTAGGCATAATCTATTCACATCATCCAATCACAATCCATATCTATACTATGTACCATGCAGTGCAAATGCAATATGGATATGTATACCAAAATGAAAGCGCAATACTAGATATAACTATAAGCAACTACTATATATATACCAAAATAAAAGGTGCACAAGTCAAAGTACTAAAAGTATCCACAAAAGCATAATAAAGACTGAAAATAACTAAATGACAAGTGTTTGGAAGAGAATATTTACACACAAAAATAGAAGATCCTCACCCACACTTAGATGAAGCACGGTCCTCTGTGCCAAAATGGACCAGGGTGATCAACTCTAGGAAACTCTACTGCATGGCAGTGGTGGGTGGTGATGACGGTGGTAGACGATGATGTTGGTGGCCGGCCAGCTGGTGGGCTCGGGACTATGCTCCTCAGATGTCTGCCCAGCTGGCTCTGATGTAGCTGCCGGCTCGGCCTCAACAATGTGATCTGCAGGCTCCTCCACTATGGCTTCTACTCCTATGTGCTCCTGGGGCTCATCTGCCTGGCCAGCTTCAGCTGCTGGCTCCTCTGCTGATTGCTCCTCTCTCTCAGACTTAGGCTCAGGTATGTCTAGAGGAGGTGGTCCAGGATCGCGATCGTCAAACTTTGCCACTATCCACTGGAAGCGGCGAGCGTTGCATCACACAATGTGGTACAGAGTCTCCAAAATCTCCCGACCCAGGTCATAGGATGTCTGGAGTTGGGGTGTAGGCACAGAAGGTGCTAGAGATGCTGATGGTTCTGCTGCTGATGATGATGGCTTAGTGGTATTCTTCTTCTTCTGTGGCGGTCCGTCGTAGTCGCCGTATGGAAGAAATGGCTGCTTACTGATATAGACAGATGTCTAGTCTGTTGGCCGTTTCTCCACTCCAGATAGAGTGGCCAATCTGGTGATCAACGATGGGAAGGGAATATTTTATTTCTGCTGTTGTGTCACCTTCCACATAGAATCTCTGATAACGGGAAGAACAGAGATCATCTTCCCCTCTAGAAATGCCCACAAGAGGACTGCCACATAGACCCTGATGTGCGTGGCATGCGTGCTCGGAAGGATGTAGTCGGCGATGATCTGCTGCCAGATCCGCGCCTCCGGGTTGAGATCAGTGCACGCAATGCTCTGCGGTACTGCATTTTCTCCCCTGCTGTACTCCTATCTGGCCTCAGGTGTGCCAATCTTCCTCAGGACAACATCCAGTGAAAGCTTGCCCCATAATAAATCTTTCACTATCTGAGTGTAGGCGTCACGACCTGGAGGAATATACAGAATACCCCAGAGGGTCTCTAAAGTAGTGTTAGAGGTGTCCAGAGTGACATCTTTGAGAAAAACAGTCGGGGCATCCCTCTTTAGGAGATTTGCGTAAAATTCTTTGACCTGGTGTTCATTAACTTCCATCAGATCGAATTTTACGAACTCCCAATGATAAAAATTTAATCTGTTCCAAACTTGGTCCGTATATTTCTCAGGAAAGTTTAGCTTTCGCTCATAGTGAAAGTCTTTGTGTTCAATTTTCTTGTATTGTTCTTGGGTTTGAGCATTAATGAATGTTGCTGGCTGGCTGCTCGGCGGTACAGGGGTAGGACGAGCCAAAGGGTTGGCTTTCTCCTTCCCTTTACGAGCCATCCTGAAAAAGACAAAAACTGAATACAACTTAGGAGGACTGCCACACGGACCCTGATGTGCGTGGCATGCATGCTCGGAAGGATGTAGTCGGCGATGATCTATTGCCAGATCCGCGCCTCCGGGTTGAGATCAGTGCACGCAATGCTCTACGGTACTACGTTTTCTCCCCTGCTGTGGTCCCATCTCGCCTCAGGTGTTCCAATCTTCCTCAGGACAACATCCTGTGAAAGCTTGCCCAATAACAAATCTTTCACTATCTGAGTGTAGGCGTCACGACCTGGAGGAATATGCGGAATACCCAAGTGGGCCTCTAAAGCAGTATTAGAGGTGTCCAGAGTGACACCTCTGAGAAAAACAGTCAGGGCATCCCTCTTTAGGAGATTTGCATAAAATTCTTTGACCTGGTGTTCATTAACTTCCATCGGATCAAATTTTACGAACTCCCAACGATAAAAATTTAATCTGTTCAAAACTTGGTCCGCATATTTCTCGGGCAAGTTTAGCTTTCGCTCATAGTGAAAGGCTTTGTGTTCTATTTTCTTGTATTTTTCTTGGGCTTCAGCATTAATGAATGTTTCTGGCTTGCTACTCAGAGGTACAGGGGAAGGACGAGCCAAAGGGTTAGCTTTCTCCTTCCCTTTACAAGCCATCCTGAAAAATACAAAAATAGAATACAACTCAAGGGGCAGATAAAAGTCACAGGAAGAAGAAGGATATTATCAAACAATTCAAAGAAGAGCCAATCAGGTAAACAAATACTAGATCAAGGGATACCATGCATATAACAGTTAAAGGTTCAAAAGAAATGTGTTTTCCCAAGATTAAGCAACCTAAGCAATAATGGAATGAATTGACAAACAACGAAGGCATAGGTATGACTTAGGTGCATTATGTAAGTGAATTGAATTGAAAGAAATTGATTATTGCAATTATGCCTTGTAAGTTGAAAGACTTTGCCAATGTTGGCACAAAAGGCAATAACCAAAGCCATAGTGAAAGCATGCACATATTCATGCTGAGAGAAGAAGGAATGAGCATATATACATATCCTCTTGTCCAAAGCAGTGCTCGATTGAAAGTAAGGGACATTGCTCAAAAACTTGAAGGAACAAGTTGCTATGTATATGGTCATTGATGCGTAAAATACATGAATAAGCATTTGATCAATTAACAAAACAACATTATATGTACTGCTACAAAAGGCACCAAACAGATTTTAAAGTTTCAAATTTAATTCTAGTTTGGCATTGAAACAACAGGCAGTGAGCAGTCAGCACATAATGCAGTAATTCAGCATGCTATGCACTTAAAAGTACCAAATAGAATGACGAAAGTTGTAAATTTCAGTCCAAATTGGTTCCAAGATCAACGTCAGCAAAGAAGTGCATAGTTTGTAGGCTAATTAGCAAAGGATGATATGCACAGCAAATTTGGCATCAAACCAGATAATGACAAAGCAAAATGAAGTTCAAATTGATGCTTCAGCAAAAGGAATGCACAAAGTGCATAACTCATAAATTTCAGGCAACATCCACAATCATCAGAAAATTTGCACAACATGAAAGTAAAATGCCAATGAAAGCAAAATCTAATCGTTTATGCTGATCAGACAAAGAAATCAGACCAAAACTTTGTTTAGGCGTTTCAACAAGCACAGTGTGTACAGAAATTAGCAATAGAAATCACAGTTCAATCTAGATAGCAGCAGTCATAGTCCAGTTAGTAACAGCACTTAGTCTCAGCAAAATTTGACAGTAATCAGCCAACATCACCCAGTCTCAGCAACATTCAATAATATCAGCCAACATCACAGATTCAATCCAGAAACACTAGTCATCTAACCTAAAACCACTTAGTAACTAGAACAAAATTAAAAGCAGAAGTAAAAGGAAGCAGTAAAAATAAAGAAGGAAAGAAATGAAATAGAGCATAAAATGACACCTGGAATCAGATAGAGTGGGAAAGATGAAGGAAGGTTGGGCGGGATAGAGAGGGTTGCAGCGACACAAGGGTCCGCCGCTGCTGGTGCTACTCGCTAGAACAAAGAGGCACGGCCCAGGGCTGGTGGTGGTCACTGAGACTGAGAAGGGAAGAAGGGGAAATATGATAGAGAGAGAAGAAAGAAAAGGGAAGAGAGGGGGGGTCGGCGGCGGCATTGTGTTCACCGGCAGTGAACGCGAGGAGGACGGAAGGTTGAGAGGGGTTTGGGTGGTGGTGTGGGTTCAAGGAGAAGAAAAGAAGAAGAAAGGGGTGTGTTTTGGAAACTGAAGCGTGACACTCCCACTTTTGAATTAACGTTCGAAAAGGGACCTGTGCAGACACACCTGGTCATGTGCAGACGCACACAGGGAGAGAGAATGGGTTATGCGTGCGCACAGCGTTGTGCGGACGCTGCGAGCAGAAGGTGTAACGCGACCTGTGCGGGCGCAGAAGGGGTGTGCGCTGGCACAAGGTTGTGCGTACGCAAAAGGTTGTGCGTACGCACAGGTCTTTGTTCCTGCAACAAAATTTTTGCCTCTAAGGAATCAAACTTGACATCCAAAACAAGTTTTCAAGTCCGAAAACATCACAAAACTCCCAAAAACACATTATTTCAGTAAAATTACTCATCAAACATCAAAATAAACCTAACCAACCAAGAATTATAACCAATTATTCATGAAACAAAAAGGTAAAAGAGAGAAAGTTAGAAGGATATTACCATAGTGGGGTGTCTCCCACCTAGCACTTTGGTTTATAGTCCTAAGCTGGACTTGGTGAGGAGATCCTAAGTTATTACCATGCTTCCACTCCTCCTTGAATCTCCGACCAAATTTGCTATTGATTTGACCTCCGAGGTCCCAAATGAATTTCATCAAACTCTCAAGAGATTTCAAGCTAGCAACTAGGATCCATAAGTGTTAACTCATAAAACCAATGCCCGGATCCCATACTTGAGTTCCTTTATCACCATTGACATGCTTGTGCACTCCCGGAATCTACTAAATTCACTCTTGTACCAAAATTGAGCTCCAAATGTTAAGTCGGCTCTTTTGATGAAATTTCTATTCTGTTACCAATTAACATTCTTCTCTTCACCACCCACTACTCCAAGAAAGGTTTGGAGTTGAGCATCCATTTCCAAGACGGCATATTGATGTGGGGCTAGAAAGCTTGTTGGAGAATTCTTCACCCACTCAATTCTATCTTGCACAGATACTTTCACCTCTTGGCCACTAAAATCTTCCTCAACCTCTCTTGAATCTTCTTCATTCTCACTCAAGTCGAAAATTGGAGGTTGTGTGAAGTCCACATCAACATCTCCTTTCAAATCTACTAATGGAGACTCATGAGGGTCATGGGAGGAATTACCCAAGCGGGACAAAAAATCTTGAATGATGGAATCCTCTTAATTAATTCCTACCAACTCTTCATTTGACTGTTTTTTTGCTTCATCTTTTGACTTGACATCTTTTCTTTGATTTTGCAATTCTTCTTTCACTCCGCACTTTTCACTTGGTTCCACACATTCGTCCACTAGAATTTCTTGCTTGTGGCATGAACGCGATGAAGCTAAGTTATGCAATGCTTTTGCTAAGGCAGACATGACTTGCTCTTGCTTCTTCTGGAACTCTTGTTGTTCTTGAATGAGCATGAAAAGTACCTCTTGTGTGGCTTGATCCATATGTGAAGATGAAGATTGAGGTGATGAAGGTTGACAATCAAACTCATGAGAGTAAGGGTTTTGGTTTTGTATGTAGTGGGGTGATGGTGTGTAAGATTGGTGACTATAAAGGTAAGTGTTTGGGTTCCGTTGGGGTGCATTGTGGTTATGGTGTGAAAAAGTCATCAAGAAAACATAAACAAAAACCTACTAACGAAAGCATACAAACAACCAAAAAGTGATATTTACACTATTAACATTTTTACATCAACCAAAAGATGTAACATCGATTGCATCCCCGGCAACGGCGCCAAATTTGATGAATAAGGATTTATCGTCGATCTAGAATTTTCACAAAATAGAATTCCTTCATTGCAAGTATAGTCTAGAACAACAACTAACTCCCAATTTAAATATTTTAAATTCAAATTAAAATAACAGAGAGTAATTAAACATCGGGTCGTTCTTCTCTAGGATGCAATTGAAGTGTTATACGCTTTCAGTTGTGAGGAAAAGCGGGTTTTGCAATTGAAGAACTAAAGATTGAAAGAACTTAAGATATAAAAGAACTAAGGAATGATCAAAATTGTGAATTAATGTAAGCGACAAGGAAACAAGATCAAAACTAGTGAAAATGCTATAAATGCAATAAAGAGCCTTGACTTGGGAGTGAGGATCCAAGGAATCCTATCATCGCCATAACCACAACTATGGTAATTATCATGGGTCAATCTTGCTTAGTGAACCTTAACCATCGAGGAGTAAGTCAAGCAAGCATAATTGACTTTAATCCATAAGTCCTAACCAACTTACCAAACTAGTTGATATAAGGCCAGCGTCAATGGAAACAAGAGTCAACTATCTATCCAAGAACTACCACAAAATGTCGGACATTAAGGTTCTAGTATCCTAGGAACTCAAACCACAAGCCAATGTGTGAAAATATACTCAAAATCTAAAGTTGGCATTTTTACAAACACCTTGTGTGCATAAAAGTAAAACATGGGAAATTGCAAGGTAAATAATAAAACTATAACCAACTATCGACAAAACCAAATGTAAACAATCAATCAAACATAAAGGAAGCATGAAACAAAAAACTCATTGAACAAAACTTCAAGAAACACAAAATTGCAATATGAACAAAGTAACTTGAACCAAAGGAAATGAAAATAAAGACAATGCAATTAAAGTGAAATTAAAGAGTACTTACAATTAAAGATGATCAAAATCCAAAATTAAACTTGCTATAAAATGCTACATGAGAATGGAAAATGAAACCCTAAGAGAGCAATGCTACACTACTCCTACTCCTACTCCTAATTACCCTCCAAAAACTATTTAAGTGAGCCCCCTTTATAAGTGTTGAAGTCTCCTTTATATAGCACTCCAATTCAGCAATTCAGCCTTCCAAAAATGAGCCAAGGGCCTCCAAATTTGCACAGCACGTGTTTCATTAATGCAATCACGTGCAGGGACCTGTGCGGATGCACTGTGCAGATGCACTGTACGGACGCACAGACGTGTGCGTCTGCACACTCTGCTGAAAATTGACCTGTGCGTACGCACAGGTGCTTGTTGGTACACGGAATCCTGAGCTCACACTTTTCTCACAACTTCGCGTAGCTGACCAGCAAGTGTACTGGGTCGTCCAAGTAATACCTTACGTGAGTAAGGGTCGATCCCACGGAGATTGTCGGCTTGAAGCAAGCTATGGTCACCTTGTAAATCTCACTCAGGCAGATTCAAATGGTTATGGGGTGTTGATAATTAAAAGATGAATAAAACGTAAAATAGGATTGAGATACTTATGTAATTCATTAGTGGGAGTTTCAGATAAGCTTGTGGAGATGTTTTATTCCTCCTGAATCTCTGCTTTCCTACTACCTTCATCTAGTCATGCGTCCTCCCTTCCATGGCAAGCTGTATGTTGGGAGATCACCGTTGTCAATGGCTGCCGTCCGTCCTGACATTGAAAATGGTCCTGCTTCGGGTTACGTAGAGCTAATCATTTGTCGGTTCTCAATCGTGTCGAAATAAGATCCAATGATCCTTTTGCGCACTGTCACTACATCCAACATTCGTGAGTTTGAAGCTCGTCACAGTCATCCCATCCCAGATCCTACTCGGAATACCACAGACAAGGTTTAGACTTTTCGGATCTCAAGAATGCTGCCAATTAATTCTAGCTTATACCACGAAGACTCTGATCTCACGGAATAGAAGGCTCTGTTGTCAGGAGAGGCAACCATGTGTCATGTACCAGGAGGCCAAGAGATATACATTCAAGCTTGTTTTCATGTAGAACGGAAGTGGTTGTCAGGCACGCGTTCAGAAGTGAGAATGGTGATGAGTGTCACTTGATCATCACATTCATCATGTTGAAGTATGAATGAATATCTTAGAACAAGAATAAGCGTGAATTGAATAGAAGAACAATAGTAATTGCATTAATTCATGAGGAACAACAGAGTTCGACACCTTAATCTATGAGGTGTAGAAACTCCACCGTTGAAAATACATAAGAACAAGGTCTAGGCATGGTCGAATGGCCATACCTCCCAGATAACATGAAACAATCAAAAAAGAGTTCAAAGACCTGATCCCAAGATCAAAGATGATCAAAAAGATGAAAATACAATAGTAAAAGGTCCTATTTATAGTGAACTAGTAACCTAGGGTTTGCAGAAATAAGTAAATGATGCAGAAATCCACTTCCGGGGCCCACTTGGTGTGTGCTTGGGCTGAGCATTGAAGCTTTCACGTGCATAGGCTTTTCTTGGAGTTAAACGCCAACTCTGGTGCCAGTTTGGGCGTTTAACTCCAGCTTTTATTCCAGTTCTGGCGTTTAACACCAGAAAAAGGGTCTCTAACCAGCGTTTTGACGCCAATTTGGGCCATCAAATCTCGGGAAAAGCATGGGCTATTATACCTTGCTGGAAAGCCCAAGATGTCTAGTTTCCAACGCAATTGAGAGCACACAAACTGGGCTTCTGTAGCTCCATAAAATCTACTTCGAGTGCAGGGAGGTCAGAATCCAATAGTATCTTCAGTCCTTTTTCAGCCTCTGAATCAGATTTTTGCTCAGGTCCCGCAATTTCAGCCAGAAAATACCTGAAATCATAGAAAAACCCACAAACTCATAGTAAAGTCCAAAAATGTGATTTTTGCATAAAAAACTAATAATTATATACTAAAAACTACCGAAAAACAATGCCAAAAATCGTATAAATTATCTGCTCATCACAACACCAAAATTAAATTGTTGCTTGTTGGTGCACGAAATTGTGATCATCAACAATGGCACCATAAACTTGGAGCTTTCAAACGTGAATCACACCTTGTCACAACTTTGCACAACTAACCAGCAAGTGCACTGGGTCGTCCAAGTTATAAACCTTACGTGAGTAAGGGTCGATCCCACGGAGATTGTTGGTATGAAGCAAGCTATGGTCATCTTGTAAATCTCAGTTAGGTGGATTCTAATGGTTATAATGGTTTTCAAATATAAAGATAAATAAAGCAAAAAACAGAGATCGAGATACTTATGTAAATCATTGGTGGAAATTTCAGATAAGTGTATGAAGATGCTTTGTTCCTTCTGAATCTCTGCTTTCCTACTGCTTTCATCCAATCATTCCTACTCCTTTCTATGGCAAGCTGTATGTAGGGTGTCACCATTGTCAATGGCTACTTCGGACCGGTTGCTAGTAGGAATAATAGAGCGTTGGATGAACTCTAACCATCCTCTAGCCATGGGTTTGCGGTCAAGCCTTCTTAGTTGAACTCGTTTGCCTTTGGAGTCTCTCTTTCATTGAGCTCCTTCTACACATATGTCCATGAGGACTTGGTCCAACCTTTGATCAAAGTTGACCCTTCTAGTGTAGGGGCATGCATCTCCTTGTATCATTGGCAAGTTGAATGCTAACCTTACATTTTCTGGACTGAAATCTAAGTATTTCTCCCGAACCATTGTGAGCCAATTCTTTGGGTTCGGGTTCATACTTTGATCATGGTTTCTTGTGATCCATGCATAAGCATAGAACTCTTGAACCATTAAGATTCTGACTTGTTGAATGGGGTTGGTGAGAACTTCCGAACCTCTTCTTCGAATCTCATGTCGGATCTCCGGATACTCATTCCTTTTGAGCATGAAAGGGACCTCAGGGATCACCTTCTTTTTGGCCACAACTTCATAGAAGTGGTCTTGATGCACCTTTGAGATGAATCTCTCCGTCTCTCATGACTCAGAGGTGGAAGCTTTTGCCTTCCCTTTTCTCTTTCTAGAGGTTTCTCCGGCCTTAGGTGCCATAAATGGTTATGGAAACACAAAAAGCAATGCTTTTTCCACACCAAAATTAAAAGGTTTGCTCGTCCTCGAGCAAAAGAAGAAAGAAGGATGGAGAAGAAGAAGAAGTGGAGGAGATGGAGAGGTGTGAGTGGTTCGGCCAAAGGGGAGAAGAAGTATTTTTGATTTGTGAATTTGAAGGATGGATGAGGGGTTTATATAGGAGTGAAAAGAGAGGGTAGGGTTCGTGTATTAGGGGTTGGGTTTGGGAGGAAAAAGATTTTGAATTTTGAATGGTGAGGTAGGTGGGGTTTTTTTTTCTGGGGAAGAGTGGGTGGATGTGAGTGGTGAAAAGGTGATGGGGAAGAGAAATAGAGGTGATTGGAGAGGGGTATTTCGGGAAGGGTGTTATGGGAAGGTGTGAAGAAGAGAGAAAGTGAGTTGAGGTAGGTGAGGATCCTGTGGGGTCCACAGATCCTGAGATGTCAAGGATTTCTCATCCCTGCACCATTGAAGAACTGAAGATTGATAGTTTAGAAGTTATAATAAATTCTCGTTGCAAGTTGATGAGCGGATAATTTATACGCTTTTTGGCATTGTTTTTAGTATGTTTTTAGTATGTTTTAGTTAGTTTTTATTATATTTTTATTAGTTTTTAGTTAAAATTCACTTTTCTGGACTTTACTATGAGTTTGTGTATTTTTCTGAGATTTCAGGTATTTTCTGGCTGAAATTGAGGGATCTGAGAAAAAATCTGATTCAGAGGCTGAAAAGGACTGCAGATGCTGTTGAATTCTGACCTCCCTGCAGAGATCCTGGGCTTTCCAGCAATGTATAATAGTCCATACTTTGCCCGAGATTTGATGGTCCAAACAGGCGTTCCAAGTCAGCTCAAGAATTCTGGCGTAAGACGCCGGAACTGGCACAAGAATGGGAGTTAAATGCCCAAACTGGCACAAAAGATGGCGTTTAACTCCAAGAAGAGTATCTACACTTGAAAGCTTCAATGCTCAGCCCAAGCACACACCAAGTGGGCCCGGAAGTGGATTTTTACATCATTTACTCATCTTTGTAAACCCTAAGCTACTAGTTCTCTACAAATAGGACCTTTTACTATTGTATTTTCATCTTTGATCAGTCCTATGCTATCTTAGATCAGATCTTGGTTCTTCTGGTTCCCTCTCTGGGGCCGAAGCCAATGATCACCATTATCACTTATGTATTTTCAACGGTGGAGTTTCTACACACCATAGATTAAGGTGTGGAGCTCTGCTGTACCTCGAGTATTAATGCAATTACTATTGTTCTTCTATTCAATTCAGCTTATTCTTGTTCTAAGATATCACTTGCTCCTCAACTTGATGAATGTGATGATCCGTGACACTCATCATCATTCTCACCTATGAACGTGTGCCTGACAACCACCTCCGTTCTACCTTAGATTGAGTGGATATCTCTTGGATCCCTTAATCGGAATCTTCGTGGTATAAGCTAGAATTGATGGCGGCATTCAAGAGAATCCGGAAGGTCTAAACCTTGTCTGTGGTATTTTGAATAGGATTCAAGGATTGAATAACTGTGACGAGCTTCAAACTCGCGATTGTGGGGCGTTAGTGACAGACACAAAAGATTCACTGGATTCTATTCCGACATGATCGAGAACCGACAGCTGAATAGCCGTGCTGTGACAGAGCGCGTTGAACATTTTCACTGAGAGGACGGGACTGTAGCCATTGACAACGGTGATGCCCAACATACAGCTTGCCATGGAAAGGAGTAAGAAGGATTGGATGAAGACAGTAGGAAAGCAGAGAGACGGAACGGACAAAGCATCTCCATACGCTTATCTGAAATTCTCACCAATGAATTACATAAGTATCTCTATCTTTACTTTATGTTTTATTTATCTTTTAATCATTAATCCTCCATAACCATTTTAATCCGCCTGACTGAGATTTACAAGATGACCATAGCTTGCTTCATACCAACAATCTCCATGGGATCGACCCTTACTCGCGTAAGGTTTATTACTTGGACGACCCAGTGCACTTGCTGGTTAGTTGTGTGAAGTTGTGATAAAGAGTTGAGATTGCAATTGTGCGTACCATGTTGATGGCGCCATTGATGATCACAATTTTGTGCACCACGTTTTTGGCGCCGTTGCCGGGGATTGTTTGAGTTTGGACAACTGACGGTTCATCTTGTTGCTTAGATTAGGTATTTTTCAGAATTTTTAAGAATGAATTCTAGTGTTTCAAGGTGATGTTCTTATCATCACCAAAGCTAATTGATTCTCATCAATTTAGCTCATGAATGCAATGTCCTGCTGAAGCTTGGCTAGCCATGTCTAATTTCTTTAGACTAAAGCTTTAGACTAACATTGCACGATTCCTGGAATTCTTATTAAAAATTTTGAATCTCTTTATTTTCTTTTCCATATAATTTTCGAAAAAATCCAAAAAAATTACAAAATCATAAAAAACCAAAAATATTTCTTGTTTGAGTCTAGTGTCTCATTTTATGTTTGGTGTCAATTGCATGTTTCTGTTCTTCTTGCATTTATCATGTGTCTTCATTGATCTTCAAGTTGTTCTAGATGATTTACTTGCTCTGATCTTTAAATTCTCTTGTTTTGTGTGTTTTGTTGTTTCTCATATGCATTCTCAATTTGTTAGTGTCAGTAGTATACAAACTTCTAAGTTTGGTGTCTTGCATGCATTGTTTATTTGATTTTAGTTACATTTTGATTTTTTCTCATCATTAAAAATACAAAAAAAAAAAATTAATTTGTGTCTTTTCAAGTCAATAATGCAGAGAATTGAAGATTCAGAACATACAGCAGAGGAATTACACAGAAAAAGCTGGGCGTTCAAAACACCCAGTGAAGAAGGAAAACTGGCATTTAAACGCCAGCCAGGGCACCTAGCTGGGCGTTTAACGCCCAAAAGGGTAGCATTTTGGGCGTTAAACGCCAGAATGTATACCATTCTGGGCGTTTAACGCCAGGATGGCACAAGAGGGAAGATTTTGTTTTCAATTCAAATTTTTTTTCAAGTTTTCATAATTATTCAAAATCAAATCTTTTTCAAATCATATATTTTCAATTATATATTTTCAAAATCAATTTCTTTCCAATTTCAAAAATACTTGCTAACAATTAATGATTTGATTCAACATTTCAAGTATGTTGCCTTTTCTGTTGAGAAAGGTTTAATGTTTGAATCATATCTTTTCTTGTTAGCCAAGTCATTGATTTTAAAAATAAAATCTTTTTAAATTGTTTTTCAATCATATCTTCTCAATCATATCTTTTTAAAACTATATATTTTCAATCATATCTTTTTAATCACATCTTTTTCAAAATAAGTTTTCAATCATATCTTTTTTATTTCTAATTTCAAAATCTTTTTCAAAAAACACTTTATCTCTTTCACAATCATATTTTTCGAAAATCATTCTTCAATTTTTCAAAATGTTTTTAAAATCTTTTTAAATTTATTTTCGAAAATTTCTTCCCTTCTTCTCACATCCTAATTCTTCTACCTCCTCCTTCTATTCTTCTAACACCTCAAGGAATCTCTATACTGTGACATAAAGGATTCCATATTTTCTTGTTCTCTTCTCTTTCATATGAGCAGGAGCAAAGACAAAAGCATTCTTGTTGAGGCTGACCCTGAACCTAAAAGGACCTTGAAGCGAAAACTAAGAGAAGTTAAAGCACAACTCTCTGTAGAGGACCTAACAGAAATCTTCAAAGAAGAAGACATGGCAGTCGAAAACAACAACAATGCCAACAATGCAAGGAAGGTGCTGGGTGACTTTACTGCACCTACTCCCGACTTCTATGGGAGAAGCATCTCTATCCCTGCCATTGGAGCAAACAACTTTGAGCTTAAGCCTCAATTAGTTTCTCTAATGCAACAGAATTGCAAGTTCCATGGACCTCCATTGGAATATCCTCATTAGTTTTTAGCTGAATTCTGGCAAATCTGTGACACTGTTAAGACCAATGGGGTTGACCCTGAGGTCTACAGGCTTATGCTATTCCCTTTTGCTGTAAGAGACAGAGCTAGGATATGGTTGGACTCACAACCTAAAGAAAACCTGAACTCTTGGGAAAAGCTAGTCAATGCCTTCTTGGCAAAGTTCTTTCCACCTCAAAAATTGAGTAAGCTTAGAGTGGAAGTCCAAACCTTCAGGCAGAAGGAAGGTGAATCCCTCTATGAAGCTTGGGAAAGATACAAACAATTGATCAGAAAGTGTCCTTCTGACATGCTTTCTAAATGGAGCATCATAGGTATCTTCTATGATGGTCTGTCTGAACTGTCCAAGATGTCATTGGATAGCTCTGCTGGGGGATCTCTTCATCTGAAGAAGACGCCTGCAGAAGCTCAAGAACTCATTGAAATGATTGCAAATAACCAATTCATGTACACTTCTGAAAGGAATCCCGTGACCAATGGGACGAATCAAAAGAAAGGAGTTCTTGAGATTGATACTCTGAATGCCATATTGGCTCAAAATAAAATATTGACTCAGCAAGTCAATATGATTTCCCAAAGTCTGTCTGGAATGCAAACTGCGCCAGGCAGTACTAAGGACACTTCATCTGAAGAAGAAGCTTATGATCCTGAGAACCCATCAATGGAAGAGGTGAATTACATGGGAGAACCCTACAGAAACACCTACGATCCGTCATGGAGAAATCATCCAAATCTCTCATGGAAGGATCAATAAAGACCTCAACAAGGTTTCAACAATAATAATGGTGGAAGAAACAGGTTTAGCAATGGCAAGCCTTTTCCATCATCTTCTCAGCAATAGACAGAGAATTCTAAGCAGAGCCACTCTGACTTAGCAACCATGGTCTCTGATCTAATTAAAACCACTCAAAGTTTCATGACTGAAACAAGGTCCTCCATTAGAAATTTGGAGGCACAAGTTGGTCAGCTGAGTAAGAAAGTTACTGAACTCCCTCCTAGTACTCTTCTAAGCAATACAGAAGAGAATCCAAAAGGAGAATGTAAGGCCATCAACATGGCCGAACTTGGAGAGGAGAAAGAGGCAGTGAGCGCCACTGAGGAAGACCTCAATGGACGACCACTGGCCTCTAATGAGTTCCCTAATGAGGAACCATGGGAATCTGAGGCTCACACTGAGACCATAGAGATTCCATTGGATTTACTTCTGCCATTCATGAGCTCTGATGAGTATTCTTCCTCTAAAGAGGATGAAGATGTCACTGAAGAGCATGTTGCTAAGTACCTTGGAGCAATCATGAAGCTAAATGAGAAGTTATTTGGTAATGAGACTTGGGAGGATGAACCCCCTTTGCTCACCAAAGAACTGGCTGACTTGTCTTGGCAGAAACTACCTCAAAAGAGACAAGACCCTGGGAAGTTCTCAATACCTTGTACAATAGGCACCATGACCTTCAAGAAGGCTCTGTGTGACCTAGGGTCAAGCATAAACCTCATGCCTCTCTCTGTAATGGAGAAGCTAGGGATCTTTGAGGTACAAGCTGCAAGAATCTCACTAGAGATGGCAGACAATTCAAGAAAACAAGCTTATGGACTTGTAGAGGATGTTCTGGTAAAAGTTGAAGACAATTACATCCTTGCTGATTTCATAGTCCTAGAGACTGGGAAGTGCATGGATGAATCCATCATCCTTGGCAGACCCTTCCTAGCCATAGCAAAGACTGTGATTGATGTTGACAGAGGAGAATTGATCATTCAAGTGAATGAAGAATCCTTTGTGTTTAAGGCTCAAGGATATCCCTCTATAACCATGGAGAGGAAGCATGAAGAGCTTCTCTTAAAACAGAGTCAAACAGAGCCCCCACAGTCAAACTCTAAGTTTGGTGTTGGGAGGCCTCAACCAACTTCTAAGTTTGGTGTTGAACCCCCACATTCAAACTCTAAGTTTGGTGTTGGGAGGTTCCAACATTACTCTGAGTATCTGTGAGGCTCCATGAGAGCCCACTGTCAAGCTACTGACATTAAAGAAGCGCTTGTTGGGAGGCAATCCAATGTTATATTTATCTATATTTCCTTTGTTATTTTATGTTTTTTATAGGTTGATGACCATGGGAAGTCACAAAATCAATTGAAAAAAAGCAAAAACAGCATGAAAAATAGAAAGAAAAACAGCACACCCTGGAGGAAAAACTTGTTGGTGTTTAAACGCCAGTAAGGGCAGCAAATGGGCGTTTAACGCCCAATCTGGCACCACTCTGGGCGTTTAATGCCAGAAAGGGGCATGGTGGACGAAATTGTGATTCATATGTTATGGCATTTTGTAAAATTCATTTCTTTTTCTTTCCCTGGCAATGGCGCCAAAAACATGATGCTAATACCATGGTTTACAACTATGTGTGGTCACAACTCCGTTCAACTTAACCAGCAAGTGTACTGGGTCATCCAAGTAATACCTTACGTGAGTAAGGGTCGATCCCACAGAGATTGTTGGTATGAAGCAAGCTATGGTTACCTTGTAAATCTCAGTTAGGCAGATTAAATGGTTTATGATAAGTTCGAAAATAAATAATAAACAGAAAATAAAATAGGATCGAAATACTTATGTAAATCAATAGTGGGAATTTCAGATAGGCGTATGGAGATGCTGTGCTCCTCTTGAATATCTACTTTCTTATTACATTCATCCAATCCTTCTTACTCCTTCCCATGGCAAGCTGTATGTAGGGCATCACCGTTGTCAATGGCTACATCCCATCCTCTCAGTGAAAATGGTCCTATGATCTGTCACAGCACGGCTAATCATCTGTCGGTTCTCAATCAGGTTGGAATAGAATCCCTTGATTGTTTTGCGTCTGTTACTAACACCCAACCTTCAGGAGTTTGAAGCTCGTCACAGTCATTCAATACCGGAATTCTACTCGGAATACCACAGACGAGGTTAGACTTTCCAAATTCCCGGAATCCTACTCGGAATACCACAGACAAGGTTAGACTTTCCGGATTCCCATGAATGCCGCCATCTATCTAGCTTATACCATGAAGATTCTGTTGGAGAATCTAAGAGATATGCGCCCGGCCTAAGGTAGAACGGAAGTGGTTGTCAGTCACGCGCGTTCATAGGTGAGAATGATGATGAGTGTCACGGATCATCACATTCATCAAGTTGAAGTGCAACGTATATCTTGGAATAAGAATAAAAGAGAATTGAATAGAAAATAATAGTAATTGTATTGAAACTTAAGGTACAGCAGAGCTCCACACCCTTAATCTATGGTGTGTAGAAACTCCGCCGTTGAAAATACATAAGTGAAAGGTTCAGGCATGGCCGAATGGCCAGCCCCCAAAAATGTGATCAATAGTCTCCTTAGATGAAGAATAAAACAAAACTGAGACCAAAGATGTCTAATACAATAGTAAATTATCCTATTTATACTAGACTAGCTACTAGGGTTTACATGAGTAAGTAATTGATGCATAAATCCACTTTCGGGGCCCACTTGGGTATGTTTGGGCTGAGCTTGATCTATCCACGAGCTGAGGCTTCTTTTGGAGTTGGACGCCAAGTTGTAACATGTTTTGGGCGTTCAACTCCGGGTCGTGACGTGTTTCTGGCGTTTAACTCCAGACAGCAGCATGTACTTGGCGTTCAACGCCAAGTTACGTCGTCAATTTCCGAATAAAATATGGACTATTATATATTGTTGGAAAGCTCTGGATGTCTACTTTCTAACGCCATTGAGAGCGCGCCATTTGAAGTTCTGTAACTCCAGAAAATCCATTTCGAGTGCAGGGAGGTCAGATTCCAACAGCATCAGCAGTCCTTTTGTCAGCCTTTTTCAGAGTTTTGCTCAAATCCCTCAATTTCAGCTAGAAATTATCTAAAATCACAGAAAAACACATAAAATCATAGTAAAGTCCAGAAATGTGAATTTAACATAAAAACTAATGAAAACATCCCTAAAAGTAGCTTGAACTTACTAAAAACTACCTAAAAACAATGCCAAAAAG
This sequence comes from Arachis hypogaea, assembly GCF_003086295.3. Classification (NCBI taxonomy): domain Eukaryota; kingdom Viridiplantae; phylum Streptophyta; class Magnoliopsida; order Fabales; family Fabaceae; genus Arachis; species Arachis hypogaea. The sequence continues at coordinate 49,861,617 of NC_092044.1, read as the reverse complement.
CGTATAAATTATCCGCTCATCACAACACCAAACTTAAATTGTTGCTTGTCTCCAAGCAACTGAAAATCAAATAGGATATAAAGAAGAGAATATACTATAAATTCCAAAATATCAATGAATATTAATTCTAATTAGATGAGCGGGACTTGTAGCTTTTTGTTTCTGAACAGTTTTGGCATCTCACTTTTTCCTTTGAAGTTTAGAATGATTGGCTTCTCTAGGAACTTAGAATTTCGGATAGTGTTATTGATTCTCCTAGTTAAGTATGTTGATTCTTGAACACAGCTACTTTTATGAGTCTTGGCCGTGGCCCTAAGCACTTTGTTTTCCAGTATTACCACTGGATACATAAATGCCACAGACACATGACTGGGTGAACCTTTTTAGATTGTGACTCAGCTTTGCTAGAGTCCCCAGTTAGAGGTGTCCAGAACTCTTAAGCACACTCTTTTTGCTTTAGATCACGACTTTAACCACTCAGTCTCAAGCTTTTCACTTGGACCTTCATGACGCAAGCACATGGTTAGGGACAACTTGATTTAGCCGTTTAGGCCTGAATTTTATTTCCTTGGACCCTCCTATCCATTGATGCTCAAAGCCTTGGATTCTTTTTACCCTTGCCTTTTGGTTTTAAGGGCTATTGGCTTTTTCTGCTTGCTTGTTTTTCTTTTTCTTTCTATTTTTTTTGCCATTTTCTTTCTTTTTTTTTCACAAGCTTTTGCTTTTTCACTGCTTTTTCTTGCTTCAAGAATCAATTTCATGATTTTTCAGATCATCAATAACATTTCTCTTTATTCATCATTCTTTCAAGAGCCAACAATTTTAACATTCATAAACAACAAGATCAAAAATATGCACTGTTTAACAATCCCAGGTAATGGCTCCAAAAACTTGGTGTCAATGCCATGGTTCACAACTTCGCACAACTAACCAGCAAGTGCACTGGGTCGTCCAAGTAATACCTTACGTGAGTAAGGGTCGATCCCACGGAGATTGTTGGTATGAAGCAAGCTATGGTCATCTTGTAAATCCCAGTCAGGAGGATAAAATTATGGAATTTAGAAAATCAAATATGATTAATAAAAATAAATAGAAAATAAAATGGATAGAGATACTTATGTAAATCAATAGTGAAAATTTCAGATAGGCGTATGGAGATGTTGTGCTCCTCTTGAATCTCTACTTTCTTATTACATTCATCCAATCCTTCTTACTCCTTTCCATGGCAAGCTGTATGTAGGGCATCACCGTTGTCAATGGCTACATCCCATCCTCTCAGTGAAAATGGTCCTATGATCTGTCACAGCACGGCTAATCATCTGTCGGTTCTCAATCAGGTTGGAATAGAATCCCTTGATTGTTTTGCGTCTGTTACTAACACCCAACCTTCAGGAGTTTGAAGCTCGTCACAGTCATTCAATACCGGAATTCTACTTGGAATACCACAGACGAGGTTAGACTTTCCAAATTCCCGGAATCCTACTCGGAATACCACAGACAAGGTTAGACTTTCCGGATTCCCATGAATGCCGCCATCTATCTAGCTTATACCATGAAGATTCTGTTGGAGAATCTAAGAGATATGCGCCCGGCCTAAGGTAGAACGGAAGTGGTTGTCAGTCACGCGCGTTCATAGGTGAGAATGATGATGAGTGTCACGGATCATCACATTCATCAAGTTGAAGTGCAACGTATATCTTGGAATAAGAATAAAAGAGAATTGAATAGAAAATAATAGTAATTGTATTGAAACTTAAGGTACAGCAGAGCTCCACACCCTTAATCTATGGTTTGTAGAAACTCCGCCGTTGAAAATACATAAGTGAAAGGTTCAGGCATGGCCGAATGGCCAGCCCCCAAAAATGTGATCAATAGTCTCCTTAGATGAAGAATAAAACAAAACTGAGACCAAAGATGTCTAATACAATAGTAAATTATCCTATTTATACTAGACTAGCTACTAGGGTTTACATGAGTAAGTAATTGATGCATAAATCCACTTTCGGGGCCCACTTGGGTATGTTTGGGCTGAGCTTGATCTATCCACGAGCTGAGGCTTCTTTTGGAGTTGGACGCCAAGTTGTAACGTGTTTTGGGCGTTCAAATCCGGGTCGTGACGTGTTTCTGGCGTTTAACTCCAGACAGCAGCATGTACTTGGCGTTCAACGCCAAGTTACGTCGTCAATTTCCGAATAAAATATGGACTATTATATATTGCTGGAAAGCTCTGGATGTCTACTTTCTAACGCAGTTGAGAGCGGGCCATTTGGAGTTCTGTAGCTCCAGAAAATCCATTTCGAGTATAGGGAGGTCAGATTCAAACAGCATCAGCAGTCCTTTTGTCAGCCTTTTTCAGAGTTTTGCTCAAGTCCCTCAATTTCAGCCAGAAATTACCTGAAATCACAGAAAAACACACAAACTCATAGTAAAGTTTAGAAATGTGAATTTAACATAAAAACTAATGAAAACATCCCTAAAAGTAGCTTGAACTTACTAAAAACTACCTAAAAACAATGCCAAAAAGCGTATAAATTATCCGCTCATCACAACACCAAACTTAAATTGTTGCTTGTCTCCAAGCAACTGAAAATCAAATAGGATAAAAAGAAGAGAATATACTATAAATTCCAAAATATCAATGAATATTAATTCTAATTAGATGAGCGGGACTTGTAGCTTTTTGTTTCTGAACAGTTTTGGCATCTCACTTTTTCCTTTGAAGTTTAGAATGATTGGCTTCTCTAGGAACTTAGAATTTCGGATAGTGTTATTGATTCTCCTAGTTAAGTATGTTGATTCTTGAACACAGCTACTTTTATGAGTCTTGGCCGTGGCCCTAAGCACTTTGTTTTCCAGTATTACCACTGGATACATAAATGCCACAGACACATGACTGGGTGAACCTTTTTAGATTGTGACTCAGCTTTGCTAGAGTCCCCAGTTAGAGGTGTCCAGAACTCTTAAGCACACTCTTTTTGCTTTAGATCACGACTTTAACCACTCAGTCTCAAGCTTTTCACTTGGACCTTCATGACGCAAGCACATGGTTAGGGACAACTTGATTTAGCCGCTTAGGCCTGAATTTTATTTCCTTGGACCCTCCTATCCATTGATGCTCAAAGCCTTGGATCCTTTTTACCCTTGCCTTTTGGTTTTAAGGGCTATTGGCCTTTTCTGCTTGCTTGTTTTTCTTTTTCTTTCTATTTTTTTTGCCATTTTCTTTCTTTTTTTTTCACAAGCTTTTGCTTTTTCACTGCTTTTTCTTGCTTCAAGAATCAATTTCATGATTTTTCAGATCATCAATAACATTTCTCTTTGTTCATCATTCTTTCAAGAGCCAACAATTTTAACATTCATAAACAGCAAGATCAAAAATATGCACTGTTCAACAATCCCAGGTAATGGCTCCAAAAACTTGGTGTCAATGCCATGGTTCACAACTTCGCACAACTAACCAGCAAGTGCACTGGGTCGTCCAAGTAATACCTTACGTGAGTAAGGGTCGATCCCACGGAGATTGTTGGTATGAAGCAAGCTATGGTCATCTTGTAAATCCCAGTCAAGAGGATAAAATTATGGAATTTAGAAAATCAAATATGATTAATAAAAATAAACAGAAAATAAAATGGATAGAGATACTTATGTAAATCAATAGTGAAAATTTCAGATAGGCGTATGGAGATGTTGTGCTCCTCTTGAATCTCTACTTTCTTATTACATTCATCCAATCCTTCTTACTCCTTTCCATGGCAAGCTGTATGTAGGGCATCACCGTTGTCAATGGCTACATCCCATCCTCTCAGTGAAAACGTTCCTATGCTCTGTCACAACACGGCTAATCATCTGTCGGTTCTCAATCAGGTTGGAATAGAATCCCTTGATTCTTTTGCGCTTGTCATCACGCCCAGCCTTCAGGAGTTTGAAGCTCGTCACAGTCATTCAATCCCAGAATCCTACTCGGAATACCACAGACAAGGTTTAGACTTTCCGGATCCTCATGAATTCCGCCATCTGTCTAGCTTATACCACGAAGATTCTGTTGAGGAATCTAAGAGATATGCGCCCGGCCAAGAGTAGAACGGAAGTGGTTGTCAGTCACGCGCGTTCATAGGTGAGAATGATGATGAGTGTCACGGATCATCACATTCATCAAAGTTAAGTGCAACGTATATCTTGGAATAAGAATAAAAGAGAATTGAATAGAAAGTAATAGTAATTGTATTGAAACTTGAGGTACAGCAGAGCTCCACACCCTTAATCTATGGTGTGCAGAAACTCCACCGTTGAAAATACATAAGTGAAAGAGGTTCAGGCATGGCCGAATGGCCAGCCCCCAAAACATGGTCACTGGATCAAAATACAATCCAGGATCAAAACCAAGATGATAATATGATAGTAAAGAGTTCTATTTATAATAAACTAGCTACTAGGGTTTACAGAAGTAAGTAATTGATGCATAAATCCACTTCCGGGGCCCACTTGGTGTATGTTTGGGCTGAGCTTGATCTATCCACGAGCTAAGGCTTTTCTTGGAGTTGAACTCCAAGTTATAACGTGTTTTGGGCGTTCAACTCCGGATCATGACGTGTTTCTGGCGTTCAACTCCGGATCATGACGTGTTTCTGGCGTTTAACTCCAGACAGCAGCATATACTTGGCGTTCAACGCCAAGTTACGTCGTCAATTTCCGAATAAAGTATGGACTATTATATATTTCTGGAAAGCTCTGGATGTCTACTTTCCAACGCCGTTGAGAGCGCGCCATTTGGAGTTCTGTAGCTCCAGCAAAATCCATTTCGAGTGCAGGGAGGTCAGATTCCAACAGCATCAGCAGTCCTTTTGTCAGCCCTTTTCAGAGTTTGGCTCAAGCCCCTCAATTTCAGCCAGAAATTACCTGAAATCACAGAAAAACACACAAACTCATAGTAAAGTTCAGAAATGTGAATTTAACATAAAAACTAATGAAAACATCCCTAAAAGTAGCTTGAATTCACTAAAAACTACCTAAAAACAATGCCAAAAAGCGTATAAATTATCCGCTCATCACAACACCAAACTTAAATTGTTGCTTGTCCCCAAGCAACTGAAAATCAATTAGGATAAAAAGAAGAGAATATACTATAAATTCCAAAATATCAATGAATATTAATTCTAATTAGATGAGCGGGACTTGTAGCTTTTTGCTTCTGAACAGTTTTGGCATCTCACTTTTTCCTTTGAAGTTTAGAATGATTGGCTTCTCTAGGAACTTAGAATTTTGGATAGTGTTATTGACTTTCCTAGTTAAGCATGTTGATTCTTGAACACAGCTACTTATGAGTCTTGGCCGTGGCCCTAAGCACTTTGTTTTCCAGTATTACCACCGGATACATAAATACCACAGACACATAACTGGGTGAACCTTTTCAGATTGTGACTCAGCTTTGCTAGAGTCCCCAGTTAGTGGTGTCCAGAGCTCTTAAGCACACTCTTTTGCTTTGGATCCTTTTTACCCTTGCCTTTTGGTTTTAAGGGCTATTGGCTTTTTCTGCTTGCTTTTTCTATTTTTTTTTTCAAAATATTTTTTTCGCCAATTATTTTTTTATTTATTTATTATTTTTTTTCGCCATTCACTGCTTTTTCTTGCTTCAAGAATCAAATTCATGATTTTTCAGATTGTCAATAACATTTCTCCTTGTTCATCATTCTTTTAAGAGCCAACAATTTTAATATTCATAAACAACAAGATCAAAAATATGCACTGTTTAAGCATTCATTCAGAAAGCAAGAAGTATTGTCACCACATAAATATAATTAAATTAATTTAAGGATAAATTTGAAATTCATGTACTTCTTGTTCTTTTAATTAAAACATTTTTCTTTTAAGAGAGGTGAAGGATTCATGGAACTATTCATAATCTTTAAGGCATAGTTACTACATACTAATGATCATGAAGTAGAGACACAAAATATAGATAAACATGAAGGATAAAAACAAAAAAAAAATAGAGAAAATAAGAACAAGGAATGAGTCCACCTGAGTGAGGGTGGTGCCTTCTTGAAGATCCAATGGTGCTTTTTGAGCTCCTTTATGTCTTTTCCTTGCTTCTGTTGCATGATCCCTAGTGATTTTGGTGTTTTTATCCTTATTTGCTCCCAATAGTTGTGTGGAGGATAATTTATCCCCTGAGGTATCTCAGGGATCTCTTGATTTACAGTCAAATATTCTACCACTGAGCTATAAACCCTTTAGATGAGTCTTTCCATCTTCTATGACTCGGAGGTGGAAGCTTTTTGTCTTTCCTTTTTGTCTTTTTTTTTCTTCTTTTTTTTGAGGTTTCTCTGAATTGTTGATTTTTAGTTTCTCTTGACTTCCTCTTCAGAGTCCTTTTAGGTTCATGATCTGCTTCAATAAGAATGTTCTTGTCCTTGCTCCTTCTCATATAGGGAAGAAGAGAACAAGAAAAGAAAGAGGAATCCTCTATGTCACAGTAAAGAGGTTCCTTATTGTTAGTAGAAGAAGAAAGGAATAAAAGTGGAGAATCCAATCACAATGGTGAGGATAGAGGCAGTGATTGGAGATGAAGAGAGGTGAAGAGAAGTGTTAGTAAATAAATAAAATAAATAGAAAGAGATGAGGGGGAGAGAAATTCGAAAATAATTTTAAAAAATGGGTTTAGTGATTTTCGAAAATTAAAACTAAAATTTGAAACAATTAATTAATTAAAAAGAATTTTTGAAAAAGAGGGAGGTATTTTCGAAAATTAGAGAGGGAAAAGTAGTTAGGTGGTTTTGAAAAAGATAAGAAACAAACAAAAAGTTAATTAGTTAGTTGAAAAAAGATATTAAAATCAATTTTGAAAAGATAAGAAGATAAGAAGTTAGAAAAGATATTTTAAAATTTTTTTGAAAAAGATAAAATTTTGAAAAAAATATGATATAAAAGATATGATTTAAAAAGATATGGTTTTGAAAAGATAAGATTGAAATTAGTTTTGAAAAAGATTTGAATTTTAAAATCACAATTAATGACTTGACTCACAAGAAATCACAAGATATGATTCTAGAACTTAAAATTTGAATCTTTTTTAACAAGAAAGTAACAAACTTGAAATTTTTGAATCAAAACATTAATTTTTGATGCAATTTTCGAAAATATGATGTAAAGATAAGAAAAAGATTTTGAAAATATTTTGAAAAAGATTTTTGAAATTTTTGAAAATGATGAAAAAATGGAAAAGATATGATTTTTGAAAAAGATTTTAAAAAGATAAGATTTAAAAAGATAAGATATTCTTTTGATTTTTGAAATTTTTTTTTTGATGAGAGAGAAAAACACTAAAAATACTCAATGCATGAAAATTTTGGATCAAAACACATGATGCATGCAAGAACACTATGAATGTCAAGATGAACACCAAGAACACTTTGAAGATCATGATGAACATCAAGAACATATTTTGAAAAATTTTCAATGTAAAGAAAACATGCAAGACACCAAACTTAGAAATTTTTCACGTTTAGACTCTATGAATGCAAGAATGCATATGAAAAACACCATACAACACAAAACAAGAAATTATGAAGATCAAACAAGAAAGTTCATCAAGAACAACTTGAAGATCATGATGAACACTATGAATGCATGAATTTTTTCGAAAATTTTATGCAAGAAAAAGATGAACATGCAATTGACACCAAACTTATGACTTGACACAAGACTCAAACAAGAAACACAAAATATTTTTGATTTTTATGATTTTCTAATAATTTTTTTTGTATTTTATTTGATTTTTTTCGTAAAATATATAGGAAAAATAAAATAAGAAATTCAAAATTTTTAATATGAATTCCAGGAATCTTCACAATGTTAGTTTAAAGCTCCAGTCCAGGAATTAGACATGGCTTAATAGCCAGCCAAGCTTTTGTGAAAGCCCCGGTCCAAAACACTAGACATGGCCAATGGCCAGCCAAGCTTTAGCATACAGCTAATAATCAAATTAGCTTGCCTCTATGAAGATGATTTTGAAGCCTCAGTCCAAAAGAATTTAGACATGGCTTTACAGCCAGCCAGACTTCAACATGCTTCATGAAACTCTAGAATGCATATTAAAAATTATTTTTGAATAATTTTCGAAAATAGGGAGAAGATTTTGAAAAGATTTTCGAAATTTTTTTTTAATAAAATAAAAATTACCTAATCTGAGCAACAAGATGAACCGTCAGTTGTCCATACTCGAACAATCCCCGGCAACGGCGCCAAAAACTTGGTGGACGAAATTGTGATTCATATGTTATTGCATTTTGTAAAATTCATTGCTTTTTTCTTTCCCTGGCAATGGCGCCAAAAACATGATGCCAATACCATGGTTTACAACTATGTGTGGTCACAACTCCGTTCAACTTAACCAGCAAGTGTACTGGGTCATCCAAGTAATACCTTACGTGAGTAAGGGTCGATCCCACAGAGATTGTTGGTATGAAGCAAGCTATGGTTACCTTGTAAATCTCAGTGGGCAGATTAAATGGTTTATGATAAGTTCGAAAATAAATAATAAACAGAAAATAAAATAGGATCGAAATGCTTATGTAAATCAATAGTGGGAATTTCAGATAGGCGTATGGAGATGCTGTGCTCCTCTTGAATCTCTACTTTCTTATTACATTCATCCAATCCTTCTTACTCCTTCCCATGGCAAGCTGTATGTAGGGCATCACCGTTGTCAATGGCTACATCCCATCCTCTCAGTGAAAATGGTCCTATGCTCTGTCATAGCACGGCTAATCATCTGTCGGTTCTCAATCAGGTTGGAATAGAATCCCTTGATTCTTTTGCGTCTGTCACTAACGCCCAGCCTTCAGGAGTTTGAAGCTCATCACAGTCATTCAATACCGAAATTCTACTCGGAATACCACAGACAAGGTTAGACTTTCCAGATTCCCGGAATCCTACTCGGAATACCACAGACAAGGTTAGACTTTCCGGATTCCCAAGAATGCCGCCATCTATCTTGCTTATACCATGAAGATTCTGTTGGGGAATCTAAGAGATATGCGCCCGGCCTAAGGTAGAACGGAAGTGGTTGTCAGTCACGCGCGTTCATAGGTGAGAATGATGATGAGTGTCACGGATCATCACATTCATAAAGTTGAAGTGCAGCGTATATCTTGGAATAAGAATAAAAGAGAATTGAATAGAAAATAATAGTAATTGTATTGAAACTTAAGGTACAGCAGAGCTCCACACCCTTAATCTATGGTGTGTAGAAACTCCACCATTGAAAATACATAAGTGAAAGGTTCAGGCATGGCCGAATGGCCAGCCCCCAAAAACGTGATCAATAGTCTCCTCAGATGAAGAATAAAACAAAACTGAGACCAAAGATGTCTAATACAATAGTAAATTATCCTATTTATACTAGACTAGCTACTAGGGTTTACATGAGTAAGTAATTGATGCATAAATCCACTTTCGGGGCCCACTTGGTGTATGCTTGGGCTGAGCTTGATCTATCCACGAGCTGAGGCCTCTTTTGGAGTTGAACGCCAAGTTGTAACGTGTTTTGGGCGTTCAACTCGGGGTCGTGACGTGTTTCTGGCGTTTTACTCCAGACAGCAATATGGAACTGGCATTGAGTGCCAGTTTGCGTCGTCAATTCCCAAATAAAGTATTGGCTATTATATATTTCTGGAAGCTCTGGATGTCTACTTTCTAACGCAGTTGAGAGCGGGCCATTTGGAGTTCTGTAGCTCCAGAAAATCCATTTCGAGTATAGGGAGGTCAGATTCAAACAGCATCAGCAGTCCTTTTGTCAGCCTTTTTCAGAGTTTTGCTCAAGTCCCTCAATTTCAGCCAGAAATTACCTGAAATCACAGAAAAACACACAAACTCATAGTAAAGTCCAGAAATGTGATTTTAACATAAAAACTAATGAAAACATCCCTAAAAGTAGCTTGAACTTACTAAAAACTACCTAAAAACAATGCCAAAAAGCGTATAAATTATCCGCTCATCAGGGCACCAGACTGGCGTTAAACGCCAGGAAAGGGTAAAAAGCTGGCGTTAATCGCCAGAAATGGGCACCAGCCCGGCGTTTAACGCCAGAATTGGCATAAGGGAGCATTTTTGCTCGCCACTTGGTGCAGGGATGAATTTTCCTTGACACCTCAGGATCTGTGGACCCCACAGGATCCCCACCTACCCCACCACTCTCTCTCTTCTTCTCCCATTCACCAATCACCTCAACACCTCTTCCCCAAAAACCCCTCACCTATCAAATCTCACTATTCTCTTCACCACTCACATCCGTCCTTCATAAAACCCCACCTACCTCACCATTCAAATTCAAACCACTTTCCCTCCCAAACCCACCCATAATGGCCGAACCATACACCCCCTCTCCACTCCTATATAAACCCATCTTCACTCCTTCATTTTCACACAACCTAAACACTACTTCTCTCCCTTGGCCGAACCACAAAGCCACCTCCATCTCCTCTATTTCTTCTTCTTCTACTCTCTTCTTTCTTCTTTTGCTCGAGGACGAGCAAACCTTTTAAGTTTGGTGTGGTAAAAGCATTGCTTTTTGTTTTTCCATAAAAATTTATGGCATCTAAGGCCGGAGAAACCTTTAGAAAGAGGAAAGGGAAGGCAAAAGCTTCCACCTCCGAGTCATGGGAGATGGAGAGATTCATCTCAAGGGTGCATCAAGACCACTTCTATGAAGTTGTGGCCATGAAGAAGGTGATCCCCGAGGTCCCTTTCAAACTCAAAAAGAGTGAATATCTAGAGATCCTATAGAAGCCCATCATTCTGAGTTCCTATAGAAGCCCATCATTCTAAGTTTTTATCTCTAGTTTTTGCTACCACTAAGTCAACCTCTAACTATGAGGGTCAGTTAAGTGGACAAATTAATTTAACATCTAAAGTCCTAGTCAACTCCTTAAGGAAAGACTAGAGTTATAGGAATCTAAATTAATCAGTAAGAATGATAATCATCAATCACAATGAGTTTGATAACTCAAGAGTTATCAATTAATCAACCAAAGCCAATAGTAAATAATCTAAATTATAAATAGGGAAAAACATTCATGAGTCTGAAATACCTCAAATTATATTAATTAAGAAAATCATAACATGAATGGTCATTAAACAATAAAAGAGAAAAATAACTAAAAAGAACATTGAACCTGAGATGAAGAAGAAATATTCCTAAATTCTAAAAATCCTAATCCTAAATTCTAAGAGAGACGAGAGAGCCTCTCTCTCTAAAAACTACATCTAAATTTATGAAAAGTGCGTTGAGTCTGATTTGAAGTGTCTCCCTTCATTCCTCCACTTTGCAGCCTTTAATCTATATTTTCTGGGCTTGAAACTGGGCCGGAAATAGCCCAGGATTCGCTGGAAACGAATTCTGCCACGCTGATTTTCGCAGATGCAACGCGTCCGCGTGGAGCACGCGTTCGCGTCACCTAACTGTATGGCCACTATAGGAAATTATATATTAAATCGAAGCTCCGGATGTTAGCTTTCCAATGCAACTAGAACCACGTTATTTGGACCTCTGTAGCTCAAGTTATGACCATTTGAGTGCGAAGAGGTCAGGCTGGACAACTTAGCAATTTCTTCAACTTCTTGTATTCCTTCCACTTTTGCATGCTTCCTTTCCATCCTCTAAGCCATTCTTGCCCTGTAATCCCTGAAATCACTTAACACACATATCAAGGCATCGAATGGTAATAAAAAAAAGGATTAAACATAGCAAAATTAAAGCCCAAAGAAGGATGTTTTCAATCATAGCACAAAATTCGGAAGGAAAACGTAAACTCATGCAATTAGTATGAATAAGTGTATAAAAGATTGATAAAAACCACTCAATTAAGCACAAGATAAACCATAAAATAGTAATTTATCAACCATTTTGGCGTGTAAACACCCCTTTGAGTGCCAATCCTGGTATTAAACGCCAGGTTGCGGCCCATTTCTGGTGTTTAACGCCAGCCTTTCTTCCCTTTCTGACGTTTAATGCCAGCTTGGTGCCCTTTTCTGGTGTTAAACGCCAGTCTGGTGCCCTTTTCTGGTGTTAAACGCCTAGAATGGTGCTAGACTGGGCGTTTAACGCCCATTTTGCTACCCTTATTAGCGTTTAAACGCCAGTAAGCTCCTCCTCCAAGGTGTGCTATTTTTAATGCTATTTTTGAAATTGCTTTGATTTTTGCAATTGTTTTTGTGACTCCACATGATCATCAACCTAAAGAAAAGATAAAATAACAATAGGAAATGGAAATTTAACATAGATAAATAAAAATTGGGTTGCCTCCCAATAAGTGCTTCTTTAATGTCGATAGCTTGAAAGTGAGCTCTCATGGAGCCTCACAGATACTTAGAGCATGAGGATGGTCCTCTCAATGCCAAACTTAGAGTTTCGATGTGGGGACTCTGTTTGACTCTTTATTGAGGGAAGCTTTTCATGCTTCCATGTGTACAGAAGGAGATCCTTAAGCCTTAAACACAAGATAGTCCTCATTCACTTGAAGGACCAACTCTCCTCTGTCAATGATAAACCCTAATTTTGTGGTTTATCTTGTGCTTAATTTGGGGTTTTTTGTCAATATTTCTTGCACTTATTCACAAGAAATGCATGGTTTTGTGTTCACTTCCTTATATTGCTCTATGATGGAAAACATGCTTATTTTGCCTTAGAATTGCTATATTTTGATCCTCTTTATTGCCATTCGATGCCTGATGTATTTGTTCAGTGATTTCAGAATTAATAGGGTAAGAATGGCCTAGAAGAGAGAAAGAAAGCATGCACAAGAGGAAGGAACATGAATATTTGGATTTTGGGAACTTCAGCATCGACGCGACGCGCACTTCACGCGCACGCGTGGATGAGGATAGCTGGAAACGGTGTGCAAGGATGGACGCATCCACGCGGGCCAGAGAATTTCAACCGACGCGCACGCGCATTTGGTGCACACGCGTGGATCACAAAAGCAATCAGCGCGCACGCGTGGGAAGCTGCACGTGACCTAATTAAAGTAAGTCGTGCCTGGCGATTTCTGAGGCTCATGAGGCCCAATTTTAAGCTGTTTCTGCATGGAAAAAGAAAGAAGGATGCTAGAGAGAAGGGGGGATCAATCATTTTTACACCAAGACACATTTTCTAGTTTTTGGGTTCTTTGTTCTTCTAGAGAGAGAAACCCTTATTCTTTTCTAGATCTAGCTTTTACTTGATCTTCCCTTGTTGAATTCTGAATTAGATCTTGTTAATTACTAGTTTTGATTGTTTAATTTGAATCTTAGTATAATTTTGCTTAGATCTTGCATTAGTTTTATGGATTCTTGTCAATTGTTACTTTAAACCCATTGCATGAATGTTGTGAATCTTGGTTCGTTGATGTTACATTGATGATTTCTATGATTAATTGTGTTGTTTGAGTGATTGTATGTTGATACTTGTTAGTGGGTATTTGTTAATTTCAATCCAATTACAATTTGAACATGTCTTTTATTAATGCCTACCATGTGTTTGATGAATTGTTTACCTTGATTATGGAGTAGTTCTTTTTACTCTTGGCTTAGGCCAAGGGAATTGGGTAAACTTGAGTCATTGGGTTTAATGGATTTGATGATTTGGGAACCCTTAGTGGTTAATTTGATAGCTATTGACACTAGCCTACTACTAGGTTATTTAGTAGTGAGGTTAGACCTTATGGGTGGATGTTGACCAAACCATTTAACATACTTCAAGTATAGAAGTAGGCTTAATGAGTTTGGTTCCTCATAATTGTCAGGATATGGTTATTAGACAAGGATAGTGACCCCAATTCCCATGTCTAGCCAAGAGTTGCTTTTATCATTCTTATTTGAAAACCCAAAAATCTTGATTGCTTTGCCTTGATTATAGTTATTGTTTAGTTGAGAGTAGAATTGTATTGAATGTTGTCTTATTAGTTTGGAATTGCTCACATCTTGCTTAGTTATTTGAATTATTTCCTTGCATTTTAAGATTACTTGTTTGCTAAGATTCCTAGTTTAATTCCTTGCCCATGACTTACAACCCTGGATTTCTAACCAATGTTGAAGCATATGTTTGCCCGTTCCTTGTGAGACGACCCGAGGTTTAAATACTTTGGTTATTTTATTAGGGTTGAACTTGTGACAACCAATTCCTTTCTAAATTTGATCCTCGAGGATTGTTGTTGGTAGAGCTATACTTGCAACGCAACTTTATTGAGAAATTCTCTTCCGACATAGTCCACGAGCACTCATCAAATTTTTGGCGCCGTTGCCGGGGAGTGGTGCAACATATGCCTTGATATTGGTTATGTGAATATGTGAATATTGTAGATAGTTTGTTTGCTTTCAACACTTAGCTATAGTTTAGCTTCTTTTATTTTTGTGCTATGACTCTCAAGTTTGATGACTCGGTCTCAACCAAATTCTAGCTTAGCCGATTTGGATCACGAGATTGAAAGAACTTTGTTACACACTCGGCAAGCAAGACGGCGGTTGGATTATACGGCTAGTGCTTCGGCCTCTCTTGAGGAACATACCGAATCACTAGACGGTACCGAGAGTGACTTGGAGTCTGCTACTTCCTATTCTTCTGTTTGCACTACTAATACATCTTTGCATCCTACAGGTGAGCCATATATGGCGGAGCCATGCCGGATCACTTTGCATGAGCAAGGAGCTCCGGATATCATACTTCAACCGTTGCAAGCAAGGTATCCTAACCTTGATCCAAACTTTGAATTGAAGAGTGGCTTGATAAATCTACTACCTAAGTATCATGGGTTACCGTGTCAAGACCCCATCCGACATCTAAAGGATTTTTAAGTTGCTTGTTCTACGACTCGAAGGCATGGAGCCAATGAGGAGGCTATCATGGTTTTTGCCTTCCCTTTCTCTCTTGAAGGGCAAGCAAAGACATGGTTTTATTCGCTACCAGATGAGATTGCGACCAATTGGGATTTCTTGAGAAGAGAGTTTCTAGATAAATTCTTCCCACCGGAGAAGACCGACTACATCTAGAAGGAGATTTCGGGTATAATGTAAAGAGACCAAGAGAGTTTGTACGAGTATTGGTCTCGGTTCAAGAGGCTATTGGAATCTTGTCGACACCATGGAATGAACACCCACTTCCTCAAGCTCTTCTAACCTTCCATCCCAACCCCAACCAAATCCAAAGGGCGGTTTCAACGCCATCACTCTATGGTTGGGAACTACATTGGAGGAGATACCTCCAAGGGTCTTGGAGAACATTTATGAGGAAGAAGTGGTTGTTGAAGCTCCACATGAAGAGGGGGAGGTAGACAAAAAGCATGAGGAAGAAGGAGTAAACCTCAAGGAAGCCAAGAGGAAAGCTATAGTGGATGGGTCCATCCCAATTCCATTCCCTTCTATGGTGAAGAAAGCAAAGAAGACACCGGAATTTGATTTGAACATGCTTCAAGTGTTCAAGAAGGTTGAGCTAACCATACCACTTCTTGATGCTATTCAACAAATTCCAAAGTATGCAAAATTTTTGAAAGACTTGTGTACACACAAGGATAGGATAGGAGAATTGGAGACATTATCCTTGGGTAGTTCAATTTCTTCCTTGATGGAACCTATTCCAAAGAAATGTGGTGACTCTGGGCCTTGTTTGGTGTCTTGTTGTATTGGTGGACGCACTTTTCATGATTGTATGTGTGACCTTGGAGCTTGTGTAAGCATCATGCCGCTTTCTATCTTTGTGCGGTTGAATTTAGCTCCATTAAAGAAGTCGGCGACGAGGTTTGCCTTATCCGATAAAAGTGTGATCACGGCAACAGGAATAGCCGAAGATGTACTTGTGGCGATCAAGGATTTGGTTTTTCCAGTTGACTTTTACATCCTTGAAATGCCTCCAACAGAAAATAGAAGCTCATCCTCCGTTCTACTTGGTAGACCCTTCCTTAAGACCTCTAGATTCAAGTTAGATGCTTTCACTGGCACATATTCCTTTGAGGTTGGAGACAAGACTATCAAGTTCAATTTAGAAGAAGCCATGAAGGATCCTCCCGAAGAGCATTCCGTTCTCCGATGTGATGTAATTGATGAGGTGGTAGCGAAAGTGCAAGAAGAAGACCATAACAAGTTGTGCTACCATATTGTTGAAGAGACGAATGAGCAAGAGGGTGAACATGAGAAAGTTGTTAAGAATGAACTCCGTGAGCTTGACGAAAAGGAACCTCAGCTTGAGGCAAATAGTGAATTGGAGCCTCTTCCATCTCATTTGAAGTATACTTTCTTAAAGGACAACCAAAAGTTTCCGGTCATTATTGCTAGTGAGCTTTCTAGTGAAGAAGAAGAAAAGCTCCTAGATGTTCTCAGAAAGTCCAAGAAGGCAATTGGTTGGAGCCTAGCCGATATTGTGGGGATTGACCCTCGCAAGTGCATGCATCGTATATTTCTCTAAGAGGGAGCTAGGCCAGTCAGGCAACATAACCATCCTCGATGTGGTAAAGAAAGAGGTCACTAGGCTACTTGATGCGGGTATCATATACCCGATTTCTGACAGTGAGTGGGTGAGCCTGGTCCAGGTTGTTCCCAAGAAATTAGGCATCACTGCGTTTGAAAAGAATGATGGTGAAGTGGTCACCAAGAAAGTACAAAATGCGTGGCGAGTGTGCATCGATTATAGAAGGTTGAATGCTACTACAAGGAAGGACCACTACCCTTTGCCCTTTATCGATCAGATGTTGGACCGTTTGGTGGGTAAATCCCATGACTGCTTTCTTGATGGATTCATCACATTGCTCCTGAAGATCAGGAAAAGAGCACATTCACTTGCCCTTTTGGCACCTTTGCCTACAAAAGGATGCCATTTGGACTATGTAATGCACCTGCTACTTTTCAGCGGTGCATGACTAGTGTCTTTTTTGATCTAACGGAGAGTTATCTGGAAGTCTTTATGAATGACTTCAGTGTTTATGGAACTTCATTTGATTGTTGCTTAGAGAACTTGGCCAAGGTCTTAGCTAGATGTGTTGACACTAACCTTGTCTTGAATTTTGAGAAATGTCACTTTATGTAGTATCTCATGAAGGAATTTCTGTAGACCCGGCCAAGGTCGATGTTATCACCACTTTATCTCAGCCCTCATCTGTGAGGGAGGTCCGCTCGTTTTTAGGACATGCATGATTCTATAGGCGCTTTATCAAAGATTTTAGCAAGATTGCTTTGCCATTGTCGCACCTACTCCAAAAAGATGTAGACTTTGAGTTTGACAGTGAATGTGTGAAAGATTTTGAAGAGCTAAAGAGAGTTCTTACCATGGCACTAATTGTGCGATGCCCCAACTGGACGTTGCCATTTGAGATAATGTGCGATGCATGAAACCATGCTATAAGTGTCGCGCTTGCACGGCGCGATGGTAAACTCCCTTATGTCATTGCATACTCTTTTAAAACACTTGATGCAGCACAATCCAACTATACCACTACCGAAAAGGAACTCCTAGCTATTGTTCATGCTTTAGATAAATTCAGATCTTATTTGCTAGGATCAAAGATAGTGGTATACACGGATCATGCAGCTTTGAAATACTTATTGTCAAAGAATGAGTCAAAACCTAGACTCATACGTTGGATCTTGCTTTTGCTAGAATTTGACATTGAGATTAGGGACCAGAGTGGATCTCAAAACTTGGTTGCAAATCATTTAAGCCGCCTTGAAAATTTAAAATCTGATCCATTTCTGATTAATGACTCATTCCCATTAGATAGTTTGCATGCTGTGTCGGATAGCTTTCCTTGGTTTGCCCCAATGGCGAACTACTTGGTAGCGAAACTCTTCCTTCCCAACTTTTCTAAACACCAAAGGGATAAGTTGAGGAGTGATTTCAAATACTACATTTGGGATGACCCTCACTTGTGGAAGAGGAGAGTGGACCAAGTAATTCGAAGATGTGTCCCAGAATCTGAAATCCAACCCATTCTTGAAGCTTGCCATTCGTCCGAATATGGTGGCCACTTTGGCCCATAAAGGACAGCTAAAAAGGTGTTGGATTGTGGATTCTGGTGGCCAACCTTATTCAAGGATGCTAACCGGTTATATGTGTCTTGCCATCAGTGTCAGAAGTTGGGAAACACGTCCCAAAGGGATGAGATGCCTCAACAACCTATGTTGTTCTGTGAGATATTTGATGTATGGGGCATTGACTTTATGGGACCGTTTCCCAACTCCAGTGGGTATCTATATATTCTGTTAGCGGTTGACTACGTGTCAAAGTGGGTGGAAGCAATATCTACCCGTCTTGATGATGCCAATACCATCGTTTCTTTTATTAGGAATAATATTGTATACCGTTATGGGTTGCCATGAGCAATCGTGAGCGACCAATAACAGGAAAGTAGAGGCACTGCTCAAGCACTATGTGGTAGTGCATAAGGTTGCCACTGCTTATCATCCACAAACCAACGGACAAGCGGAAGTGTCTGGTAGGTAAAATTGTGACTCATACTTTTCACAACTCGAACAATTCCTAGCAATGGCTCCAAAAACTGGGTGCACAATACTTTGGTTCACACACATTCTTCACAACTTTGTACAACTAACCAGCAAGTGCTTTGGGTCGTCCAAGTAATAAACCTTACTTGAGTAAGGGTCGATCCCACGGAGATTGTTGGTATGAAGCAAGCTATGGTCATCTTGTAAATCTCAGTCAGGCAGATTCTAATGGTTATAATGGTTTTCGAATATAAAGATAAATAAATCATAAAATAAAGATAGAGATACTTATGTAATTCATTGGTGGGAATTTCAGATAAGCGCATGAAGATACTGTGTTCCTTTTGAATATCTGCTTTCCTACTACTTTCATCCAATCATTCATACTCTTTTCCATGGCAAGCTGTATGTAGGGCATCACCGTTGTCAATGGCTAGTTCCCATTCTCTCAATGAAAATGGTCCAAATGCTCTGTCACAGCACGACTCATCATCTGTCGGTTCTCAATCATGCTGGAATAGAATCCATTGATTCTTTTGCATCTGTCACTATGCCCAACAATCGCGAGTTTGAAGCTCGTCACAGTCATTCAATCCTTGAATCCTACTCGGAATACCACAGACAAGGTTTAGACTTTCTGGATTCTCAAGAGTGGCCGCCAAAGGGTTCTAGCTTATACCACGAAGATTCTGATCAAGGAATCCAAGAGATACATGCTCGGTCTAAGATAGAATGGAAGTGGTTGTCAAGCACGCGTTCATAAGGATAGATGATGATGAGTGTCACGGATCATCACATCCATCAGGTTGAAGTGCAGCGAATATCTTAGAATAAGAATAAGCATGAATTGAATAGAAAATAGTAGTACTTTGCATTAAAACTTGAGGTACAGTAGAGTTCCACACCTTAATCTATGGTGTATAGAAACTCCACTTTTGAAAATACATAAGAACAAGGTCTAGGCATGGCCGAATGGCCAGCCTCCCCCAATAGCATGTGACTACAAAAATAGGGAATAAGACCCTAATACTATAGTAAAAAGTTCTATTTATACTAAACTAGCTACTAGGGTTACAAAGATAAGTAATTGATGTAGAAATCTACTTTCGGGGCCCACTTGGTGTGTGCTTGAGCTTTACACGTGCAGAGGCTTCTCTTGGAGTTAAACGCCAAGTTGTAACTGTTTTTGGCGTTTAACTCTGGTTTGTGACGTGTTTCTGGCGTTTTACTCCAGAATGCAGCATGGAACTGGCGTTGAACGCCAGTTTGTGTCGTCTAAACCCAAACAAAGTATAGACTATTATATATTGCTGGAAAGCTCTGGATGTCTTCTTTCCAACGCCGTTAAGAGCGCACCATTTAAAGTTCCGTAGCTCTAGAAAATCTATTTCGGGCTAAATCAGATTTTTGCTCAGGTCCCTCAATTTCAGTCAGAAAATACTCAAATCACAAAAAAACACACAAACTCATAGTAAAGTCTAGAAATGTGAATTTTGCATAAAAACTAATAAAAACATCCCTAAAAGTAGCTAGATCCTACTAAAAACTAACTAAAAACAATGCCAAAAAGCGTATAAATTATCCACTCATCACAACACCAAACTTAAATTGTTGCTTGTCCCCAAGAAACTGAAAATCAAATAGGATAAAAAGAAGAGAATATACTATAAATCTCAAAGTATCAAAATAATTAAACTAAATTCAATGATGAATTCGAAACTCGTGTACTTCTTGTTCTTTTGTATTAGAAACATTTTTTCATTTAAGAGGGGTGAAGGATTCATGGAATCATTCATAGCCTTAAGACATAGACACTAGATACTAATGATCATGTAGTAAAGACACAAACATAGATAAGCATGAAGCTTAAAAACCGAAAAACAGAGAGATAAGAACAAGGAAGTTAAGGAATGAGTCAACCTTAGTGATGGTGGCGCCTTCTCCTTGAAGGACCAATGGCGTCCTTGAGCTCCTCTATGTCTCTTCCTTGCATTTGTTACTTGATCCCTAGTGATTTTGGTGCTCCTATCCTCTTCTTAGTGATTGGCTTGTCCTCTTCAATGAGGATGTCTCCTTCTATGATAACTCCAGCTGAGTAGCATAGATGGCAAATAAGATAAGGAAAAGCTAGCCTTGCCAAGGTGGAGGGCTTTTCGGCTACTTTGTAGAGTTCTAGAGAGATGACTTCATGAACTTCTACTTCCTTTCCAATCATGATGGCCCGATCCACAGTAACTTTGGATCGGTTGCTAGTGGGGATGATAGAGCGTTGGATGAACTCCAACCATCCTCTAGCCACAAGCTTAAGGTCTAGTCTTTTTAATTGAACCGGCTTACCTTTTGAGTCTCTTTTCCATTGAGCTCCTTCCACACATATGTCCATGAGGACTTGGTCTAACCTTTGATCAAAGTTGACCCTTCTAGTGTAGGGGCGTGCATCTTCTTGCATCATAGGCAAGTTGAATGCCAACCTTATATTCTCCGGACTGAAATCTAAGCATTTCCCCCGAACCATTGTAAGATAATTCTTTGGATTCGGGTTCATACTTTGATCATGGTTCCTAGTGATCCATGCATCGGCATAGAATTCTTGAACCATTAAGATTCCAACTTGTTGAATGGGGTTGGCAAGAACTTCCCAACCTCTTCTTTGGATCTCATGTCGGATCTCTGGATACTCATTTTTCTTGAGCATGAAAGGGACCTCAGGGATCATCTTCTTCTTGGCCACAACTTCATAGAAGTGGTCTTGATGGGCTTTTGAGATGAATCTCTCCATCTCCCATGACTCGGAGGTAGAATTTTTTGTCTTCCCTTTCCTCTTTCTAGAGGTTTCTCTAGCCTTAGGTGCCATCAATGGTTATGGAAAAACAAAAAAAGCTATGCTTTTACCAGACCAAACTTAGAATGTTGCTTGTCCTCAAGCAAAAGAAGAAAGAATAGATGAAGAAGAAGAATGTATGGAGGAGATGGAGAGGGATGTGTATTCGGCCAAGGGGGAGAAGAGAGGGTTGTGTTGTGTGAAAATGAAGAAGGATGGAGGGGTTTATATAGTGGAGGGAAAGGGTAGTGGGTTCAGTCATTTAAGGTGGGTTTGGGTGGGAAAGAAATTTTGAATTTGAAGGTAGCTGGGGTTTTTGAGGAAAAGTGGTTGGATGTGAGTGGTAAAGAGGTGATAGGGAAGAGAGATTGAGGTGATTGGTGAAGGGTGTTTGGGGAAGAGTGTTATTGGATTGTGTGAAGAGGAGAGAAGGTGAGTTGAGGTAGGTGGGGATCTTGTGGGGTCCACAGATCCTGACGTGATCCTGTGGGGTCCACAGATCCTGAGGTGTCAAGGATTTATCATCCCTACACCAATTAGGCGTGTAAAACGCCCTCTGCATGCAATCCTGGCATTTAACGCCAGACTGAAGCTTGTTTCTGGCATTAAACGCCCAAATGTAGCATGTTTCTAGCGTTTAATGCCAACCTGATGCTTGCTGCTGGTGTTAAACGCCAGCTTTCCTCAGGGTGCAATCCTGGCATTTAAATGCCAGACTACTACTTATTTCTGGCGTTCAACGCCAGATTCATGCTCTGTTCTGGTGTTGAACGCCAGCCAGATGCTCTTTACTGGCGTTTAAATGCCAATAAGCTCTTCCTCCAGGGTGTGCTATTTCTTCTGCTGTTTTTTATTTTGTTTTTAATTTTATCAATTGTTTTGTGACTCCACATGATCATAAACCTAATAAAAGATAAAAGAACAATGGAAATATAGATAAATAAAAATTGGGTTGCCTCCCAATAAGCACTTCTTTAATGTCAATAGCTTGACAGTGAGCTCTCATGGAGCTCACAGATCATCAGAGCATTGTTGGGACCTCCCAACACCAAACTTAGAGTTTGAATGTGGGGGTTCAACACCAAACTTAAAGTTTGGTTGTGGCCTCCCAACACAAAACTTAGAGTTTGATTGTGGGGGCTTTGTTTGACTCTGTATTGAGAGAAGCTTTTCATGCTTCCTCTCCATGGTTGCAGAGGATGATCCTTGAGCTTTAAACACAAGGTAGTCCCCTTTCAATTGAAGGACAAACTCTCCTCTGTCAACATCAATCACAGCTCCTGCTGTGGCTAGGAAGGGTCTTCCAAGAATAACGGATTCATTCTCATCCTTCCCAGTGTCTAAGATTATGAAATCAGCAGGGATGTAAAGGCCTTTAACCTTCACTAACACGTCCTCTACCAATCCATAAGCTTGTCTTATTGACTTGTCTGCCATCTCTAATGAGAATGTGGCAACCTGTACCTCAAAGATTCCTAGTTTCTCCATTACAGAGAGTGGCATAAGATTTATACCTGACCCCAGGTCACATAGAGCCTTTTCAAAGGTCATGGTGCCTATAGTACAGGATATTAAGAATTTACCAGGATCTTGTTTCTTTTGAGGTAGAATTTGCTGAACCCATGTATCTAGTTCACTAATGAGCAAGGGAGGTTCACCTTCCCAAGTCTCATTACCAAACAACTTGGCATTCAGCTTCATGATGGCTCCTAGATATTGAGCAACTTGCTCTCCAGTTACATCTTCATCCTCTTCAGAGGAAGAATAGTTCTCAGAGCTCATGAATGGTTGAAGGAGGTTTAATGGAATCTCTATGGTCTCTATATGAGCCTCAGATTCCTTTAGGTCCTCAATAGGGAACTCCTTCTTATCTGGGAGACGTCCCATGAGGTCTTCCTCATTCGGATTCACGTCCTCCCCTTCCTCTTTCGATTTGGCCATTTTGATAGTATCAATGGCCTTGCACTCTCTTTTTGGATTCTTTTCTGTATTGCTTGGGAGAGTACTAGGAGGAGATTCAGTGATTTTCATACTCAGCTGGCCAACTTGTGCCTCCAAATTTCTGATGGAGGACCTTGTTTCACTCATGAAACTTAAAGTGGCCTTAGACAGATCAGAGACTATGTATGCTAAGCTAGAGGGGCTCTGCTCAGAATTCTTTGTCTGTTACTGAGAAGATGATCGAAAAGGCTTGCTATTGCTGAGCCTGTTTCTTCCACCATTATTAAAGCCTTGTTGAGGCTTTTGTTGATCCTTCCATGAGAAATATGGATGATTTTTCTATGAGGAATTATAGGTGCTCCCATAGGGTTCACCCATATAATTCACCTCTGCCATTGCAGGGTTCTCAGGATCATAAGCTTCTTCTTTAGAAGATGCCTCTTTAGTACTATTGGATGCATTTTGCCATCCATTCAGACTCTGAGAAATCATGTTGACTTGCTGAGTCAACATTTTGTTCTGAGCCAATATGGCATTCAGAGCATCAATTTCAAGAACTCCCTTCCTCTGAGGCGTCCCATTATTCACAGGATTCCTCTCAGAGGTGTACATAAATTAGTTATTTGCAACCATGTCAATGAGTTCTTAAGCTTCTGCAGGCGTTTTCTTTAGGTGAATGGATCCACCTGCAGAATGGTCCAGTGACATCTTAGAGAACTCAGATAGACCATAATAGAATATATCCAAAATGGTCCACTCTGAAAGCATGTCAGAAGGACACCTTTTGGTCATTTGCTTGTATCTTTCCCACGTTTCATAGAGGGATTCACCATCTTTTTGTTTGAAGGTCTGAACATCCACTCTAAGCTTGCTCAGCTTTTGAGGAGGAAAGAACTTAGCCAAGAAGGCGGTGACCAGCTTATCCCAAGAGTCCAGGCTATCTTTAGGTTGTGAGTCCAACCATATTCTAGCTCTGTCTCTTACAGCAAAAGGGAAAAGCATGAGCCTGTAGACTTCAGGATCTATTTCATTAGTCTTAACAAACTCACAGATCTGCAAGAATTCAGTTAAAAACTGATAGGGATCTTCTGATGGAAGTACATGAAACTTGCAGTTCTATTACATTAGAGCAACTAGTTGAGGTTTCAGCTCAAAATTGTTTGCTCCAATGGAAGGGATTGAGATGCTTCTTCCATCAAATTTGGAAGTAGGTGTAGTGATGAGCGGATAATTTATACGCTTTTTGGCATTGTTTTTAGTATATTTTTAGTATGTTTTAGTTAGTTTTTATTATATTTTTTTTAGTTAAAATTCACTTTTCTGGACTTTACTATGAGTTCGTGTGTTTTTCTGTGATTTCAGATATTTTCTGGCTGAAATTGAGGGACCTGAGCAAAAATCTGATTCAGAGCCCAATTGGCGCGCTCTTAACTGCGTTGGAAAGTAGACATCCTGGGCTTTCCAGCAATTTATAATAGTCCATACTTTGCCCGAGATTTGATGGCCCAAACAGGCGTTCCAAGTCAGCTTAAGAATTCTGGTGTAAAACGCCGGAACTGGCACAAGAATGGGAGTTAAACGCCCAAACTGGAACAAAAGCTGGCGTTTAACTCCAAGAAGAGTCTCTACACGAAAATGCTTAAATGCTCATCCCAAGCACACACCAAGTGGGCCCGGAAGTGGATTTTTATGTCATTTACTCATCTTTGTAAACCCTAAGCTACTAGTTCTCTACAATTAGGACCTTTTGCTATTGTATTAGACATCTTGGTAGCTATCTTTGAGTAGTCTTATGCTATCTTAGATCGTGGGGGCTGGCCTCTCGGCCATGCCTAGACCTTGTTCTTATATATTTTCAACAGTGGAGTTTCTACACACCATAGATTAAGGTGTGGAGCTCTGCTGTACCTCGAGTATTAATGCAATTACTATTGTTCTTCTATTCAATTCAGCTTATTCTTGTTCTAAGATATCACTTGTTCCTCAACTTGATGAATGTGATGATCTGTGACACTCATCATCATTCTCACCTATGAACATGTGCCTGACAACCACCTCTGTTCTACCTTAGATTGAGTGGATATCTCTTGGGTTCCTTAATCAGAATCTTCGTGGTATAAGCTAGAATTGATGGCGGCATTCAAGAGAATCCGGAAGGTCTAAACCTTATTTGTGGTATTCTGAGTAGGATTCAAGGATTGAATGACTGTGACGAGCTTCAAACTCACGATTGTGGGGCGTTAGTGACAGACGCAAAAGAATCACTGGATTCTATTCCGACATGATCGAGAACCGACAGCTGAATAGCCGTGCTGTGACAGAGCGCGTTGAACATTTTCACTGAGAGGACAGGACTGTAGCCATTGACAACAGTGATGCCCAACATACAGCTTGACATGGAAAGGAGTAAGAAGGATTGGATGAAGACAGTAGAAAAGCAGAGAGACGGAAGGGACAAAGCATCTCCATACACTTATCTGAAATTCTCACCAATGAATTACATAAGTATCTCTATCTTTATTTTATGCTTTATTTATAATCATTCATAACCATTTGAATCTGCCTGACTGAGATTTACAAGATGACCATAGCTTGCTTCATACCAACAATCTCCGTGGGATCGACCCTTACTCGCGTAAGGTTTATTAGTTGGACGACCCAGTGCACTTGCTGGTTAGTTGTGCGAAGTTGTGACAAAGAGTTGAGATTGCAATTGTGCGTACCATGTTGATGGCGCCATTGATGATCACAATTTCGTGCACCGTGTAGTATAGTCACCCAGCATCCTTCTTGCGCCTCCACCATTGTTATTGGGTTCGGCCATATTTCTCTCTTTTTCGAGATTCTCTATAAGGTTTTCTCTGGATTGCTGTGCTTTAGCTTCTCTTAGCTTCTTCTTCAGAGTCCTTTTAGGTTCAGGATCTGCTTCAACAAGAATGTCCTTGTCCTTGCTCCTGCTCATATGAAAAAGAAGAGAACAGAAAAGAAGAGGAATTCTCTATGTCACAGTATAGAGATTCCTTTATGTTAGTAGAAGAAAAAAAGAATAGAAGAAGGAGAAGAGAGAAATTCGAACACAGAGAAGAAGAGGGGTTCTAATATTTAAGATGAAGAGAAGAGTGTTAGTAATTAAATAAATAAATAGAAGAAGATGAGATAGAGAGAAATTCGAATATTGTTTTTAAAAAATAGTTAGTGATTTTCGAAAATTGAGAGAAGAAATACAATTAAAATTAAAATTTGAAACAATTAGTTAATTAAAAGAATTTTGAAAAAGAGGGAGGAATTTTCGAAAATTAGAGAGAGAAACGTAGTTAGGTAGTTTTGAAAAAGATAAGAAACAAACAAAAAGTCATTTAGTTAGTTGAAAAAGATTTGAAAATCAATTTTGAAAAGATAAGAAGTTAGAAAAGATTTTTGAAATTGATTTTGAAAAAGATATTTTGAAAATATATCATTGAAAAAAGATATTTTGGAAAAGATTTGATTTTTAAAATTAAAATTGATTACTTGACTAACAAGAAACTAAAATATATGACTCTAGAATTTAAAGATTGAACCTTTCTTAACAAGAAAGTAACAAACTTTAAAATTTTGAATCAATCACATTAATTGTTTGTAAAGTTTTTGAAATTTTGAAATAAAGATAAGAAAAAGATTTTGGAAATAAATTTTAAAAATTTTCGAAAGTAATAAAAAAATAAAAAAGATTTGATTTTTGAAAAATATTTTGAAAAGATAAGATTTTTAAAATTGAAATTTTGACTTGACTAACAAGAAACAACTAATTTTAAAAATTTTTGACTAAGTCAACCCAAAGATTTTGAATTTTATGAGAGAAATAAGGAAAAGATATTTATTTTTTTATTTTTGAAATTTTTTTAATGATGAGAGAGAAAAACACAATTATGACCCAAAACCTAAAAATTATGGATCAAAACACATGATGCATGCAAGAACACTATGAATGTCAAGATGAACACCAAGAACACTTTGAAGATCAAGATGAACATCAAGTTTTATTTTCAAAAAATTTTCAAGAAAAGGAAAACATGCAAGACACCAAACTTAGAAATTTTCAATGCTTAGACACTGTGAATGCAAAAATGCACATGAAAAACAACAAAAAACACAAAACAAGAAAATTTAAAGATCAAACAAGAGGACTTACCATGAACAACTTGAAGATCATGAAGAACACATGCATGAATTTTTAAAAAATGCAAAAGTCTTTAAAACATGCAATTGACACCAAACTTAAAAATTGACTCAAGACTCAAACAAAAAACACAGAATATTTTTTTTTTATGATCTTATTAATTTTTTTTGAATTTTCGAAAATTGTTTTTAGAAAAACGAAAAAGAAAAAAATTTTGAAATACTTTTGAAAATTTTTTGAAAAGAAAATCACCTAATCTGAGCAACAAGATGAACCGTCAGTTGTCCAAACTCGAACAATCCCCGGCAACGGCGCCAAAAACATGGTAGGCAAAATTGTGACTCATACTTTTCACAACTCGAACAAGTCCTAGCAATGGCTCCAAAAACTTGGTGCACAATACTATGGTTCACACACATTCTTCACAACTTCGCACAACTAACCAGCAAGTGCACTGTGCCGTCCAAGTAATAAACCTTACGTGAGTAAGGGTCGATCCCACAGAGATTGTTAGTATGAAGCAAGCTATTGTCATCTTGTAAATCTCAGTCAGGCAGATTCTAATGGTTATAATGGTTTTCGAATATAAAGATAAATAAAGCATAAAATAAAGATAGAGATACTTATGTAATTCATTGGTGGGAATTTCAGATAACCGCATGAAGATACTGTGTTCCTTCTGAATATCTGCTTTCCTACTGCTTTCATCCAATCATTCATACTCCTTTCCATGGAAAGCTGTATGTAGGGCATCACCGTTGTCAATGGCTACTTCCCATCCTCTCAGTGAAAATGGTCCAAATGCTCTGTCACAGCACGGCTAATCATCTGTCGGTTCTCGATCATGCCGGAATAGAATCCATTGATTCTTTTGTGTTTGTCACTACGCCCAACAATCGTGAGTTTGAAGCTGGTCACAGTCATTCAATCCTTGAATCCTACTCGGAATACCACAGAAAAGGTTTAGACTTTCCGGATTCTCAAGGGTGGTCGCCAAAGGGTTCTATCTTATACCACGAAGATTCTGATCAAGGAATCCAAGAGATACACGCTCGGTCTAAGATAGAACGGAAGTGGTTGTCAAGCACGCGTTCATATGGACGGATGATGATGAGTGTCACGGATAATCACATCCATCAGGTTGAAATGCAGCGAATATCTTAGAATAAGAATAAGCATGAATTGAATAGAAAACAGTAGTACTTTGCATTAAAACACGAGGTACAGTAGAGCTCCACACCTTAATCTCTGGTGTGTAGAAATTCCACCGTTGAAAATACATAAGAACAAGGTCTAGGCATGGCCAAATGGCCAGCCTCCCCTAATAGCATGTGAATACGAAAATAGGGAATAAGACCCCCAATACAATAGTAAAAAGTTCTATTTAAACTAAACTAGCTACTAGGGTTACAGAGATAAGTAATTGATGTAGAAATCCACTTCCGGGGCCCACTTGGTGTGTGCTTGGGCTGAGCTTGAGCTTTACACCTGCAGAGGCTTCTCTTGGAGTTAAACGCCAAGTTGTAACGTGTTTTTGGCGTTTAACTCTGGTTTGTGACGTGTTTCTGGCGTTTTACTCTATAATGCAGCATGGAACTGGCGTTGAACGTCAGTTTGGGTCATCTAAACTCGAACAAAGTATGGACTATTATATATTTCTGGAAAGCTTTGGATGTCTACTTTCCAACGCGGTTAAGAGCGTGCTATTTGGAGTTTTGTAGCTCCAGAAAATCCATTTCGAGTGCAAGGAGGTCAGAATCCAACAACATCAGCAGTCCTTTTTCAGCCTAAATCAGATTTTTGCTCAAGTCCCTCAATTTCAGCCAAAAAATACCTAAAATCACAGAAAAAACACATAAACTCATAGTAAAGTCTAGAAATGTGTATTTTGCATAAAAACTAATAAAAATATCCCTAAAAGTAGCTAGATCCTACTAAAAACTACGTAAAAACAATGCCAAAAAGTGTATAAATTATCCGCTCATCAGTGTCCAACTGGGAGATTAAGAGAATCTTGGAGAAAGTGGTCAATCCACAAAGGAAGGATTGGAGCCTCTGGTTAGGAGATGCACCATGGGCATACAGAATAGCCTACTAGACTCCGTTAGGGATGAGTCCCTTCCGGATCGTCTATGGTAAGGCATGCCACCTTCCGGTAGAGATTGAGCACAAAGCCTATTGGGCAGTAAAGCGGTACAACATAGATTTGACCCAAGCAGGAGTAGCCAAAAAATTGCAGCTAGAGGAGCTCGAGTGTTTGAGGAATGAAACGTATGAGAATGCCCAGATTTACAAGGAAAAGACTAAAGCATTCCATGACCATCACATCCAGAAGAAGGACTTCCAAGAATGTGATGAGGTTCTCTTCTACAATTCGAGGCTTCATTTCATGCCTGCCAAGCTCCACTCTAGATGGGAAGGACCTTTCAAGGTGAAGGAGATAAAGCCCTATGGAGTGGTGGAGTTGTTTGATCCTAAAAGTGAGGTAACTTTCAAGGTGAATGGACATAGAGTGAAGAAGTTCCATGGCTACAAGCTCCCAGATGAGCTAAAGGTGTTCCTATTGGCGGATGCCACCTAGAGAAGGAGAAGCTTGAGCGACTGACCGTCCAACTTAAGGACGTTAAAGAAAAGTGCTTGGTGGGAGGCACCCCACTGTGGTAAGATCTTCCTTGTGTATACCATATTGCTTTTAGCTTTAGATTCTTGTGAATTTTGTGACTTCTTGATGTTGATTACTTAGGAATGCTAGTTTTATTGATCTTGTTGGATAACTAGGATATTTAGATAGATTTCATCATTTTGGTATGGAAGAATTGTTGAAGTGGAGAGAATGCTATGTTTTGAATAGTGCATGAATTTGAGTGTGTTCTCTTGGCTACTAGCTTGAACACCTGCCAAAAATGTGTTAGAATGGCTTCTTTTATGTTGTGTAAAAAAAAAAGCAAGGAAAAGAGGCATCCGCGCGCGAGCGCACTGTGCCAAAAATAAACCCAAGAGTTGTGCCTACCTTGTGCCCACTTTGTGTCCACTTCATGTCAGGCACCCACGCGCTAGCGTGCATGCCGCCTACGCACCCCCTTGCAACTTGGCCATCCACGCGCAAGCACACTGTGTGCGCGCGCGCCGATGGTGCACTATGAACTCCCTTGTATAAAAATCCGAGAGTTATGACATACTTGTGCCATACTTGTGCCTAGTCTGTGCCCGCACTAACGCGTCCACGCACTGCGCGCGTCCGGACCGGTAGCCAACCCAATCAGTCACGCATCAGCGTATTGTGCGCGTTCGCATGCCCGTGCCGCCTCCCAACTCTAGTACAAATGACCTGAGACTTAGGCCAACTTTGTGCCAGCTCTGTGCTAGGGGCACAGCTGTACTTACGCGTACGCGCCAATGACTCGCACGCGTCCCTCGCTCCACTTTCACTGACGCGCCAGCACACTGTGCGCGCACGTCGGTTGCGCGAATCAGCTTTAAAGCTGTGCGCCCTGCTTCTCTCCCTCTCCCACCTTCTTTCTTATTTCTTCATTCTTCTTTCTCCATCACCTCTCTTCTCTTCCTTCCCTCCTTCCATACTCCCCCACCACTGTCTCCGGCTACTCACCGGTGACCACCACGTCTTCCGGGTGCACTACATCTCTTCCCTCTCTTTCTCATCTTCAAAAAAAAAAAAAAATTCACCTTGTTCTTTTACACTTCTCAAGGTTCTACTTCCTCCATATCTCATCTATTACTTTCTTTGCATCACTTCTTTTTCTAGTTAGATTTTTCTTGTTGATTTACTTATTTTCTCATTTAGTTACTTGATTATACCACTTGCTTTTTGCTTGTTTACTTTTTCTTCTTTTTGTTTTTTTCCATGGATGTTGAACTTGAAATTTGATTACTTTGATGGATCTTCTTGATTGTTTTTCATTATCTTTGTGAGTGGATGATGTTGTGTGATGATTGATACTTCATTTTGGGCTTCTAATTCGTTGATTATCTCATAATTGCTCATTGCTTGTTAACTGCACGCCAAGTGTTCGAGGAAATGCACGTATGCCATTTTGGTTTATTCTAGTCATATATCTTCAATTTGGTGCTTCCTTCTCATTCACTTGCTCTCTTCTAAGTGCATTGAACCCATTTCGCTTATTACTTGCTAATTAGATACTCACTGAACAGGACTTGCTCTTTGTTTTGGATGCTTGAGATCATTCCTCTCATGCCATATTGCATGCTTTACTCCCTCTTGCATCCCATGCCAAGTGTTGTGACCCATGCTTCTATGACTACTTTGTTGCACTATTTCTTTTGGGCACTACCTCTGACTTGCATGTTTGTTGAGTTGATCCTTTGAGTTTAACACTTTCCTTCTTTCCCCTCTTTTTTCAGGATGGCCACCAAGAAAGGCAAGGAGAAAGCTTCAAGAAAACCAGCCACAAAGAGGGCACCCGCAAGGTCACGCCCTAAGGCGCACTCTTCATTAGGAGCTAAACCTCTATCTAAGAAGGCAAAGGCACCCGTTCCTATTGATGACAATGAGAAGAGCAAACCGGCAAAGGATTCTTCAAGATTCCCTAACCGCTTCTATGAACTTGTGTTCCCCACCATGGTTGAGAGTAATTATCATACTGAGCATCTACTCGCTCCGCCGGACAAAGTTGCTCCTTGTATTCTACCCCGCATTGAACAACGAGGATGGGAGTTCCTTCAGAGAAAACCACAAGAGGTCAATCTCTCATGGGTGGTAGAATTCTACACTAACTACCATATTCCCTCTCTTCAATCGGTATACGTGCGCCGAAAGCAAGTCTCAATGTCGGAAGAGGCTATTCAGCAAGTGCTTAATGTCTTACTAGTATCGAGTGACATGGATGGCTACCAAGGTGTCTTACATCAGCGAGAAAATCTGGATTTGACTGGGACTCGATCCTCCGAGTCATTAGTGAACCAGAGGAATTTTGGACCCATGGTCAACTCCGGATGCAACCCAAGTGCATTGACGCATGTTTCCTCACTGTAGAAGCTAGAGCTTGGGCCCAGATCCTATCCCACTATGTTCTACCTAGCACCCACAAGTTGTCCTTCACGGTGGATCTCGCTTTGCTTGTTTGGTGTGTTCTCACGGGGAGACTGGTGAGCATTCTGCTTCTTGTCAAGCAAGCGATGGGTCGAATCCACCCCGGGGACAATTTGCCATTTCCAGCATTGGTATCTGATTTAGTTGTTGCTGCGGGTGTTCCTTGGGAAGCCATGGACACGAAAGCTATAATTCCGGCTAAGGGCGATGTGGTCCCAAACGAAAAATACTTACATCTTCCCATGAACAAACCAAGCCTTAACGTAGCCCTACCATATATTATTCCTCCCACCTCATCATCACCACCGCAGCAAAGATCCACCCATCAAAGGATAGAAGATCTACACCAGAAGATTAATAGATATAAGCGGCGCAACCAACGCCGATACACTTGCATCAAGAAGCTTCTGCGTTGTGTTACCACTAGCAT
Source organism: Arachis hypogaea (assembly GCF_003086295.3). NCBI lineage: Eukaryota > Viridiplantae > Streptophyta > Magnoliopsida > Fabales > Fabaceae > Arachis > Arachis hypogaea. Next base: position 49,828,739 of record NC_092044.1, on the reverse strand, counting down.
AGAGGAACCTGAAATATTCACATCCACCTCCAACCCAAGTGATGGGAGCTCTGATGAAGGGGATAGTGAAGGTTCCGATCTCGACCGTCCTTTGTGCATTGTTAGTAGCACGGAGGACCGTGCTAAATTCTAAGTGTGGAGACGTCGTTCGACCGATCTCCATAGATAACAATCTCTTCCTTTCAATACCCATGGATTTATCTTTTGCTTAGTAGTTAGTACATTGCATGTGTAGTTAGTCTTGCTTGTAAACATTCCTTACATGGTAGTTAGTCTCTATAGAGTTGCTTGGTCAAATAATAACTTCTTCCCCAAGAAACTGTGTTTTGGGGTACCTTACCAATTTTGGAAATTTTTTTGCAGAAAACTTGCTTCAAGAATGTATTTTGGAACATAGTGATTGAGCTAAGAACACAAGCATGTAAATTTTGAGCCTATTGTATGGTTATATCTTCTAACCATTAATTCCCATTCTTGTGTGCATTATTCTTTCTCTATGATTGCAATCCTTGCTTTGTCTAATTCTATATGTCCATACTTTGTGTATGAATGCATTTACATGATTGAGGCCATCGTTTCAATAGTCACTTCTTCCAAATGGCCTTAACCCTTTTATCTACCATTGCTAACCAATTTTGAGCCCATGATACACCCTTTTTGTTCTTAAATAGTGCACATTAACAACCCTAAGTGAAAGACCATGAATGTCCCTAAATTTGGATCCTTGATTAGCCTAGGTGAGTTAGGATGTGTATTATTCAATTGGGAGGGTATACTTGGGAACTTGGGTAGATATAGAGGTGTATTGTAATTGTAATTGAAAATTCTAGGATTTTGGAACATACTCATGTATTGAATGATTGAACCATATGCATTGAAACTTTTGTACATGAATCCCCAAGGAAAAGGGGACCAAAAAAAAGAGAAGAATTTCATATGTGTATATATAAGAATGTATGAATATATATATATATATATATATATATATATATATATATATATATATATATATATGTGGAAAAGAAAAGAAAAGCAATGAAAGGGGACAAAAATGCCCTAAGATAAAGTAATAAAAAAAACAATGCATATGGGATGTGAATTGAAATGAATGCATGAGTATGCAAAAAGTGAAACTCAAGGGTAGCTAGGTAATGTGTTATAGTTGTATAAGTTGTTCTATGTGTCTAATGGGATTTTAGGTTAATCAAGGACTCAAATTTTAAGCTCACATGACCATATGCAACCTTACCTTCACCCTAGCCCCGTTACAACCCATGAATAAGACCTCATGATACTTGTAAGCATGCATTAAGTAATTGTTGATTGTTAGATGAAAGACAAATCTTGGAAAGCATGATTAGGAGAAGATTGAGTGACGAACCCTATACACTTGAGCGCATAGAGCGGATACACATCCGGCGAGGGTTCGATGCTCAACTCCTTGTTCCCGGCTTTCGCAAGCGTTCATTTAGCAAGTTATATGCACTTCATAGTGGTATTTAGTTTGGTAGGATTCATGAACTACATATCATTTTCACCCTATATGCTCATATGTGTTCTTGGAGGATGGATTTACCCTTGACCAAGTAGATAGACGATTTTACATTAGTTGCATGCATTCAGTTAGGTAGTTTGCATTTCATATACCCTTCTCACCATGATCCTTGGTCTTTTTATTTTAAGTATGAGGACATGCTTGGTTTAAGTGTGGGGAGATTTGATAAACCCCAATTTTGTGGTTTATCTTGTGCTTAATTTGGGGGTTTTCGTCAATATTTCTCGCACTTATTCACAAGAACTGAATGGTTTTGTGTTCACTTCCTAATATTGCTCCATGATGGAAAACATGCTTATTTTGCCTTAGAATTGCTATATTTTGATCCTCTTTATTGCCATTTGATGCCGTGATATATTTGTTCAGTGATTTCAGAATTAATAGGGTAAGAATGGCCTAGAAGAGAGAAAGAAAGCATACACAAGAGGAAGGAACATGAAGATTTAGATTTTGGGAACATCAGCACTGACGCGCACGCGTACTTCACGCGCACGCGTGGGTGAGGATAGCTGGAAGCGGCGCACAAGGATGGATGCATCTGCGTAGGCCAGAGAATTCCAACTGACGTGCACGCGCATTTGGCGCGCGCGTGTGGATCACAAAAGCAATCGGCGCGCACGCACGGGAAGCTACACGTGACCTCATTAAAGGAAATCATGTCTGGCAATTTTTGAGGCTCATGAGGCCCAATTTCAAGCTGTTTATGCATGGAAAAAGACCCAAGGATGCTAGAGAGAAGGGGTGATCAATCATTTTTACACCAAGACACATTTTCTAGTTTTTGGGTTCTTTGTTCTTCTAGAGAGAGAAACCCTTGTTCTTCTCTAGATCTAGCTTTAATTTGATCTTCCCTTGTTGAATTCTGAATTGGATCTTGTTAATTACTAGTTTTGATTGTTTAATTTGAATCTCTTAGTATAATTTTGCTTAGATCTTGCGTTAGTTTTATGGAATCTTGTCAATTGTTACTTTATACCCATTGCATGAATGTTGTGAATATTGGTTCGTTGATGTTATATTGATGATTTCTATGATTAATTGTGTTGTTTGAGCAATTGTATGTTGATACTTGTTAGTGGGTATTTGTTAATTTCAATCCAATTACAATTTGAACATGTCTTTTGTTAATGCCTACCATGTGTTTGATGAATTGTTTACCTTGATTATGGAGTAGTTCTTTTTACTCTTGGCTTAGGCCAAGGGAATTGGGTAAACTTGAGTCACTAGGTCTAATGGATTTGATGATTTGGGAATCCTTAGTGGTCAATTTGATAGCCATTGACACTAGCCTACTACTAGGTTAATTAGTAGTGAGGTTAGACCTTATGGGTGGATGTTGACCAAACCATTTAACATACTTCAAGTATAGAAGTAGACTTAATGAGTTTGGTTCCACATAATTGTCAAGATATGGTTATTAGACAAGGATAATGACCCCAATTCCCATGTCTAACCAAGAGTTGCTTTTATCATTCTTATTTGAAGACCCAAAAATCTTGATTGCTTTACGTTGATTGTAGTTATTATTTAGTTGAGAGTAGAATTGTATTGAATGTTGTCTTCTTAGTTTGGAATTGCTCACATCTTGGTTAGTTATTTGAATTTTTTCCTTGCATTTTAAGATTACTTGTTTGCTAAGATTCCTAGTTTAATTCCTTGCCCATGACTTACAACCCCAGATTTCTAACCAATGTTGAAGCATATGTTTGCCCATTCCTTGTGAGACGACCCGAGGTTTGAATACGTCGGTTATTTTATTGGGGTTGAACATATGACAACCAATTCATTTCTAAATTTGATCCTCGAGGATTGTTGTTGGCAGAGCTATACTTGCAACGCAACTTTATTGAGAAATTCTCTTCCGACATAATCCATGAGCGCTCATCAGTCAACATCAATCACAGCTTATGCTGTGGCTAGGAAGGGTCTGCCAAGGATGATGGATTCATCCTCATCCTTCCCAGTGTCTAGGATTATGAAGCCAACAGGGATGTAAAGGCCTTCAACCTTTACCAAGACATCCTCTACAAGTCCATAAGCCTGTTTCTTTGATTTGTTTGCCATCTCTAGTGAGAGTCTTGCAGCTTGTACCTCAAAGATTTCTAGTTTCTCCATTACAGAGAGTGGCATGAGGTTTATGCTTGACCCCAGGTCACACAGAGCCTTCTCAAAGGTCATGGTACCTATGGTGCAAGGTATTAAGAACCTTCCGGGATCCAGTTTCTTTTGAGGTATCTTTAGCTGAGCCAAGGCGTTTAGTTCATTAATGAGCAATGGAGGTTCGTCCTCCCAAGTATCATTACTAAATAACTTGGCATTCAGCTTCATGATTGCTCCAAGGTACTTAGCAACTTGTTCTTTAATAATATCCTCATCCTCTTCAGAGGAAGGATGTTCATCAGAACTCATGAATGGCAGAAGTAGGTTCAATGGAATCTCTATGGTCTCTGTATGAGCCTCAGATTCCCTTGGTTCCTCAAAGGGGAACTTCTTTTTGTTCAGTGGACATCCCATGAGGTTTTTCTCACTGGGAATCACATTATCCTCACTCTCTCCAGGTTCGGCCATGTTGGTCATGGTTATGGCATTGCACTCTCTCTTGGGATTTTCTTTTGTATTGCTTGGGAGAGTGCTAGGAGGAGTTTCAGTAACCCTTTTACTCAGCTGACCCACTTGTGCCTCCAAATTTGTAATGGAGGATCTTGTTTCATTCATGAAACTTAGTGTTGTCTTAGATAGATCAGAGACTATGGTTGCTAAGCCAGAATGACTCTGCTCAGAGTTCTCTGTCTGTTGTTGAGAAGATGATAGAAAAGGCTTGCCATTGCTAAACCTATTTCTTCCACCATTATTGTTGTTGAAGCCTTGTTGAGGCTTCTGTTGATCCTTCCATGAGAAATTTGGGTCATTCCTCCATGAAGAATTGTAGGTGTTTCCGTAGGGTTCTCCCATGTAATTCACCTCTTCCATTGCAGTATTCTCAGGGTCATAAGTTTCTCCTTCAAAGGAGGCTTCTTTAGCACTGCTGGATGCAGCTTGCAATCCAGTCAGATGCTGAGAAATCATGTTGACTTGCTGAGTCAATATTTTTTTCTGAGCCAATATGGCATTCATAGTATCAATCTCAAGAACTCCTTTCTTCTGAGTTGTCCCATTGTTCACGGGATTTCTTTCAGAAGTGTACATGAGCTGGTTATTTGCAACCATTTCAATGAGTTCTTGGGCTTCTGTAGGCATTTTCTTCAGATGAATAGATCCGCCTACAGAGTGGTCCAATGAAATCTTGGATAACTCAGACAGACCATCATAGAAGATACCTATGATGCTCCATTCTAAAAGCATGTCAGAAGGACACCTTCTAATCAATTGCTTGTATCTTTCCCAAACTTCATAGAGGGATTCACCTTCCTTCTTTTTGAAGATTTGAACTTCCACTCTAAGCTTACTCATCTTTTGAGGTGGAAAAAATTTAGTTAAGAAGGCATTGACCATCTTTTCCCATGAGTTCAGGCTGTCTCTAGGTTGTGAGTTCAACCATATACTAGCTTTGTCTCTTACAGCAAAAGGGAAAAGCATAAGTCTGTAGACCTCGGGATCAACTCCATTGGTCTTAACAGTGTCACAGATTTGCAAAAATTTAGCCAAGAACTAATTGAGGATTAAGCTCAAAGTTGTTTGCTCCAATGGCAGGAATAGAGATGCTTCTCCCATAGAAGTCGGGAGTAGGTGCAGTAAAGTCATCAAGCACGTTCCTTGCATTGTTGGCATTGTTGTTATTTTTGGCTGCCATGTCTTCATCTTTTGCAAAAATTTCTGTCAGGTCCTCTCCAGAGAGTTGTGCTTTAGCTTCTCTTAACTTCCTCTTTAGAGTCCTTTCAGGTTCAAGATCAGCTTCAACAAGAATACCTTTATCTTTGTTCCTACTTATATGAAAGAGAAGAGAACAAGAATGTATGGAATCCTCTATGTCACAGTATAGAGATTCCTTGAGGTGTCAGAGAAAAATAGGAATAGAAGGTTGAGGAGGAAAGAAGAGTTTGAACTTATAGAGAGGGAGGGATGATGAGCGGATATTTTATACGCTTTTTGGGGTAATTTCATGTAGTTTTTAGTATGTTTTAGTTAGTTTTTAGTATATTTTTATTAGTTTTAGGAAAAATTCATATTTCTGGACTTTACTATGAGTTTATGTGTTTTGCTATGATTTCAGGTATTTTCTGGCTGAAATTGAGGGAGCTGAGCAAAAATCTGATTCATGCTGAAAAAGGATTGCTGATGCTGTTGGATTCTGACATCCCTGCACTCAGAATGGATTATTTGGAGCTACAGGAGTCTAGTTGGTGCGCTCTCAATTGGGTTGAAAAGTAGACATCCAGGGATTTCCAGCAATATATAATAGTCCATAATTTGCTCGAAGATAAATGACATAAACTGGCGTTTAACGCCAGTTCCATGTTCCATTCTGGCGTTAAACACCAGAAACAGGTTACCAGTTGGAGTTAAACACCCAAAACAGGTTACAACCTAACATTTAACTTTAGAAACAGCCCAGGCACGTGAGAAGCTCAAGTCTCAGCCCCAGCACATATCAAGTGGGCCCCATAAGTGGATTTCTGCACTATCTATCTTAGTTTACTCATTTTTTGTAAACATAGGTTATTAGTTTAGTATTTAAACAACTTTTAGAGACTTATTTTGTACCTCACGAAATTTTAGATCTGAACTTTGTATTTCTGAAGGCATGAGTCTCTAAACCCCATTGTTGGGGGTGAGTAGCTCTGCTGTGTCTCGATGAACTAATGCAAGTACTTCTGTTTTCCATTCAAACATGCTTGTTTCTATCTAAGATATTTATTCGTACTTAACCATGATGAATGTGATGATCCATGACACTCATCACCATTCTCAATCTATGAACGCGTATCTGACAACCACCTCTATTCTACCTTCGATTGAATGAGTATCTCTTGGATTCCTTAATCAGAATCTTCGTGGTATAAGCTAGAATCCATTGGCAGCATTTTTGAGAATTCAGAAAGTCTAAACCTTGTCTGTGGTATTTCGATTTGGATTCAGGGATTGAATGATTGTGATGAGCTTCAAACTCACAAGGATTGGGCGTAGTGATAGACGCAAAAGGATCAATAGATCCTATTCCAACATGAGTGAGAACCGACAGATGATTAGCCGTGCGGTGACAGCGCACCTGGACCATTTTCACTGAGAGGACGGATGGTAGCCATTGACAACGGTGATCCACCAATACACAGCTTGCCATAGAAGGAACCTTGCGTGCGTGAAGAAGATGACAGTAGGAAAGTAGAGATTCAGAAGACAAAGCATCTCCAAAACTCCAACACATTTTCCATTACTGCGTAACAAATACTCATTTCATGCTTTTTCCCTTTTTACAATTGAAACTAAAGAACCCTATTGGTATCTTAACTAAGAATAATAGGATAACCATAGCTTGCTTCAAGCCGGCAATCTCCGTGGGATCGACCCTTACTCACGTAAGGTATTACTTGGACGACCCAGTGCACTTGCTGGTTAGTTGTGCGGAATTACATAGTGTGAGTGTAATTTTCGTGCACCAAGTTTTTGGCGCCATTGCCGGAGATTGTTTGAGTTTGAACAACTGACGGTGAATCTTGTTGCTTAGATTAGGAAAATTTTTTCTTTTGGGTCAAAGTCTTTTATTTTCTTTTAATAAATTTTTCAAAAATTATTTTCCTTTTTTAATTTTTAGTTTTTATGTGAGTTTAGTGTCATGTTTTAAGTTTGGTGTCAATTGCATGCTTTTCTTTGTCTTTCAATTTTCGAATTGCATGTTCTTTGTTCATCTTTGACCTTCAAGTTGTTCTTTTCTATTTTCCTTGGTTCATCTTTAGTTTGTCTTGTTTTGTGTTTTTTCTTGTTTTTCTTGTGCTTTTTAAAAATATCAATTTTCAAAATTTTTTTTATTTATTAAAAATACCTCTTTAAAACACGTTACATTTATAGCTCAATTGGATAAAGCATTGTGTTTGTGTTCTTGGTAATTGGGCATCTTCCTTTTAAAACTTTTTCAAAAATAATTTTTCTTTGATTAAATCTTGTGCCAAACTTTAAGTTTGGTGTTCTCTTGTTAATTTTTCTTTAATTTTCGAAAATTTTATTGTGGTTTTCTAAAAAATTTTAAGTTTGGTGTTCTATCTTTTGTTCTTGTTGTTATTGTGAGTGTTCAAGGTGTTCTTAAGTCTTCTTTGTGTTTTGATCTTAAAATTTTTAAGTTTGGTGTGCCTTAGTGTTTTCCTTCCAAAACTTTCGAAAACAAGGAGCATTGGATTTAAAAATTTTAAGTCTTGTGTTTTTTTGTGTGTTTTTCTCTTTCATAATAAAATTCAAAAAAATCAAAAAATTATCTTCTCTAACTATTTTTAAGCAAATAGTTAGAAATTTTTCATAAAAATTCAGATTTCAATTTTAAAATTTTATATTATCATATCTTAGTTGTCAAGTTTTTTTTTTAAATCATATCTTTTTCAAAACTTCCTAACCACTTTTTCTTTTTCTTCATTTTTCAAAAATCTTCATAAAATATTTTCAAATCTCTTTTTTATTTTTATTTTTTATTTTAGTTTTATTTTATTTTATTTTATTATTTCAAAAAATTTTTTATATTAAAATAAATCCACGTCATCTCCCTTTCTCTATCAGAGACCTAAGTGGAAATGAACAGTCCAAAAGGACTCTGGGGTCATATGCTAACCCCACTACTGCTTCATATGGGAGTAGCATCTGTATACCCTCCATCGGAGTCAGTAGTTTTGAGTTGAATCCTCAGCTCATTATCATGGTGCAGCAAAGTTGCCAGTATTCCGGTCTTCCACAGGAAGAACATACAGAGTTTCTGGCACAATTTTTACAAATTGCTGACACATTACATGATAAGGAAGTAGATCATGATGTCTACAGATTATTACTGTTTCCATTTGCTGTAAAAGACCAAGCTAAGAGGTGGTTAAATAACCAACCTAAGGCTAGCATAAGGACATGGAAACAACTGTCAGAAATATTCCTAAATCAATATTTCCCTCCAAAATAGATGACACAGCTAAGGCTGAATATCCAAGGCTTTAAACAAGGAGATAATGAATCCCTTTATGATGCTTGGGAGAGATACAGAGAGATGCTGAGAAAATACGCCTCTGAAATGTTTTCAGAGTGGGTGCAATTTGAAATCTTCTATTATGGGCTTACAGAGAAAGCTCAGATGTCTTTGGACCACTCAGCTGGTGGATCTATACACATGAGAAAGAAAATTGAAGAAGCTCAAGAGCTCATTGATACAGTTGCCAGAAATCAACATCTGTACCTAAGTAGTGAACCTTCCATGAAAGAAGAGGCTAAAACAGTAACTGCTAAACTCAGTCCTGCAGAACAAGTTACTGAATTCAATCAGCAATTAGATTTTCTAACAAAACAACTCGCCAAATTCAAGGAGATATTACAAGAGACAATAATGGCTAATATGAACATGGAAGTACAGTTGAAGCAAACAAAACAGTAGTTATCTAAACAAATAATAGAAGAGTGCCAAGCAGTTTAATTAAGAAGTGGGAAGACATTAAATACCTCACTTCAAGGCAGCAGGAAGCCAAGAAATGAACAAACTACTACCTAAAATCCCTTTGAGGACAGTAAGAGCCCAGAGAGGAATAATTTTGGTGCTCAAACGCCAGAAAATGGTTGAGAGCTGGCGTTAAACGCCCAACCCATGCTCAGTTCTGGCGTTCAAACGCCAGAAACAAGTAAGGAATTGGCATTGAACGCCCAAAGAAAGCTGAGTTCTGGCGTTCAGACGCCAGAAACAAGTAAGGAGTTGGCGTCTAACGCCACTCCAGCTTCCAACCCTGGCATTCAAATGCCAGTGAGGGATCAGACACATACAAGTGCTGATAGCAACCCCTCTAAAAAGGCTTCTCCAACCACATCTGTAAGAAATAAACCTGCAACAACTAAGGTTGATGAATACAAAGCCAAAATGCCTTATCCTCAGAAACTCCGCCAAGCGAAATAGGATAAGCAATTTGCTCGCTTTGCAGACTATCTCAGGACTCTTGAAATAAAGATTTCATTTGCAGAGGCACTTGAGCAAATACCCTCTTATGCTAAGTTCATGAAAGAGATCTTAAGTCATAAGAAGGATTGGAGAGAAACTGAAAAAGTTTACCTCACTGAAGAATGCGGTGCAGTCATTCTGAAAAGCTTACCAGAGAAGCTTAAAGATCCCGGAAGCTTCATGATACCATGCACGTTAGAGGGTACTTGTAATAAGAAAGCTCTATGTGATCTTGGAGCAAGTATCAACCTAATACCTGCATCCACTATCAAAAAGCTTGGGTTGACTGAAGAAGTCAAACCAACCCGGATATGTCTCCAACTTGCTGATGGCTCCATTAAATACCCATCAGGCGTGATTGAAGACATGATTGTCAAGATTGGGCCATTTGCCTTTCCCACTGACTTTGTGGTGCTGGAAATGGAGGAGCACAAGAGTGCAACTTTCATTCTAGGAAGACCTTTTCTAGCAACTGGACGAACCCTCATTGACGTCCAAGAAGGGGAATTAACCCTGAGAGTCAATGAGGACGAGTTTAAGTTGAATGTTGTCAACGCTATGCAGCATCCAAACACCCCAAACGACTGCATGAGCATTGATATTATTGACTCTCTGGTGAAAGAGGTCAATATGACTGAGAGTCTTGAATCAGAGCTAGAGGATATCTTTAAAGATGTTCAGCCTGATCTGGAGGAACCAGAGAGAATAATAGAACCTCTGAAAATCCCTCAGGAAGAGGAGAAACCTCCTAAATCCGAGCTTAAACCATTACCACCATCCCTGAAATATGCATTTCTGGGAGAAGGTGACACTTTTCCTGTAATCATAAGCTCTACCTTAGAGCCACAGGAAGAGGAAGCACTAATTCAAGTGCTGATGACACACAAGACAGCTCTTGGGTGGTCCATCAGTGATCTTAAGGGCATAAGCCCAGCCAGATGCATGCACAAGATCTTATTGGAGGATGACGCTAAGCCAGTGGTTCAACCACAGAGGCGGCTGAACCAGCCATGAAGGAGGTGGTGCAGAAGGAGGTTACTAAATTACCAGAGGCTGGGATTATTTATCCTATTTCTGATAGCCCCTGATGACAAGTCATCATATGCCTATTTTTCAAGCTAATTTCACTTGTTTCACTAGTTTTTATGCACTTTCTTGCATTCTAAGTAAGTAATTTGGAATGGAAATGCATGGTTTCTTTGAATCAAACAACCACCATTTAATTGATGCTAAATCATGAGGTTTAAGCTAAATTTTATTGATTTTTAATGATTTATAAACCTTGTGAATTTGGTGATACTTTGATTGGTTGTTTTGATTATTTGTAGGTGAAGAAAAAAAGAAAACAAGAAAGTGTGGCTTAAGAAGTGTGGCCCAAGGAAGAAAAGAGTGTGGCAAAGGAAACAATGAAGCATGGCGCATGGAAGGAGGAAGCACACTGTTCTTCCCAAGAGCACAATGCACTCCAAGGGAGCACAACAATGAACCAAGCATGCAAAGCTTCAATGCTCTGCCCTCCCTTGAGAGCGGAGCACAAACTTAAGCCAAGAAACAAAGAAGAGCAAAATATTGCTCTGCTCTCCTTGAAAGCATTATCAGGCTTCACTCTCAAATAAATCTAAGGAAATGTTTGCCAAATGCCCTCCCCAAGGATCGAACCAAGCACCTAAGGGGGAGTGGGGAGCGCTACTCACAAGGAAAATAAGCCAAAAATTGGCCAAAAGCATCATCCAAGGTTCGAACCAAGCACCTCAAGGAAAGGAGGAGAGAGACGCTACTTCACTCACAAAGAAAAAGGGTCAGCGCATGCCTTCAACCAGGATCGAACCAAGGACCTCCCCTTGGAAGCACTACTGCGCTGCTTACAAGGAGAGCAGAGCACTCCCCTTGGTGCTTGGTGCGCGCATCATACGGTCCAGGAAGCTTGACGCGCACACTGACACTGACTTGGAGCGCGCAAGACACACGCACAGGCCACTGCTCCGCTCTCCACAAGAGCAGGGCAATCTCTTGATGCCTCTCCAAGCCTTGGTGCAACAAGGATCTCCATCATAAGCCACTGCTCCGCTCTCCACAAGAGCAGAGCATCCTCCTGGGAGCAACTTGGGCTAAAATTCAATCAAAAATCCAATTAAATTCAAATCTTCACCAAATTGAAAGCCCATCCAAATTCTAAAATCCAAGAATAGAAAGTGTATAAATATAGGCTAGTTTGATTTAGTTAGGGCTGGACCTTCTCTTTAGAAACCTCTAGACTTTACTTAAGAATTTTCTTTCAAAAGCTTTCATTGTGAGCTTTTACTTTTGAATCTAGATCTTAGAGAATTGGGAAGGAGAATTGATCTCTCTTCTTCCTTGTTCTTGCTTGAGCACTTTCTATTTTTCTTGCTTTGGATCTTGGGTGGAGAATTGAAGAACTTCTGTTTCAATCTCACCTTGAGATCTCTTGTTTACTCTTTCTGCATAATTGAATTTAAATTTCTGTTTACTGCTTCATCTTCTATTTTTCTGCAATTTACTTTTCTTTATTTCTTTTTGCAATTGTTCTTGTTGGATCAATAAAGGATTTGAGATCTAGACTTGTTTTCTAGTCTCTTCCACTCTTGAGATTTTCAACCTTCTTTTAAATTGCTGCAAATTAAGCATCAGTCACTTTCTATTTTTAAAATTCTCAAAGCATTTTTACTCTTCTGTTTGAGATCTACTTCAATTTGATTCATCTTCTACTCTTTTGTTTATTGCAATTTACTTGTTCTTGTTTAAATTCTGCAGTCCCAATTTCCAATCCCTTTTATAATTCCAGCAACTTACGTTTCTTGCATTTTAAACTTCAGTCATTTATATTTCTTGCAATTAAAGTTTCTGCACCTTATATTACTTGCACTTTAAGATTCAGCTTCTTTACTTTCTTTGCTCTTTAATTTACTGCAATTCTTCCCTCTCCCTTTACATTTCAAGCAATTTAGTTTCTGTAAATTACAAACAACTCAACCAATACTTGATTCGCTTGACTAAATCAACCACTTAACTAAAATTGCTCAATCCTTCAATCCCTGTGGGATCGACCTCACTCATGTGAGTTATTATTACTTGATGCAACCCGGTACATTTGCCGGTGAGTTTTGTGTTGGATCGCTTTCCACACATCAAGTTTTTGGCACCGTTTCCGGGGATTGAAATAGATTGACAATGATTAAGTGAGGTGGTAGTTTAGATCAAGCACTTTTTCTTTAATTTTGATTAATTTACTAACTGTTTGAGATTTTGTCTCAACTAACTGCACTCAATCTTCAAGAGTGCTGCTGTTTGTTTCCTGTGATTGTGTGTATGTCACAGGTAAGAAGAGAAAATCCTCACTTCTCTGAGCAAGACGAACGAACTCTCAGGAGGTTGAGAAGAGAAAGAGGAAATAGTGTTGTTGGAGAAGAAGAAGGTTCAGAGGAAGAAGAGTGTCACGAAATGGAAGGGAATCCCTCAAATTCGAATCCAACAGGGGGAGTGTCCAACAATAATCCTCCTCAAAGAAGAGTTATAGCTTCTTACACATTTGCAAACCCAAGACACTGTGGGAGCAGCATTCTCACTCCTAATGTCAATGCAAATAATTTTGAGTTGAAGCCACAACTCATTACACTTGTCTAGAATAATTACTCCTATGGAGGAAGCCCATTGGAAGATCCAAACCAGCACCTATCCACCTTCTTGAGGATTTGTGACACTGTCAAATCTAATGGTGTGAATCCTGAAACTTACAAGCTTCTGCTATTCCCATTTTCATTGAGAGACAAGGCTGCACAATGGCTTGAGACCTTCCCCCAAGGAAGTATCACTAGTTGGGATGATCTGGTGACCAAATTTCTAGCCAAATTCTACCCACCCCCAAAGGGTTATCAGGCTGAAAACTGAGGTGCAGACATTCACCCAATTGGATGCTGAATCTTTGTATGAAGCATGGGAGAGATACAAAGCTTTGATCAGAAAGTGTCCTCCAGAGATGTTCAACGAATGGGATGTGCTGCACAATTTCTATGAAGGCTTAACATTGAAATCCCAAGAGGCATTAGATCACTCTGCTGGAGGTTCATTACAACTGATAAAAACTGCTGAAGAAGCCCAGAATCTTGTAGATATGGTGGCCAACAACCAATACTTCTTTGCTCATCAAAGAACCCGACAACCATCACAGAAGAAGGGAGTACTAGAACTGGAAGGAGTGGACTCCATTTTGGCTCAAAATAAGATGATACAACAACAAATTCAACAACAATTTGAGCAAATGGCCAAGAGAATTGACAGTCTTCAAGTAGCAGCTGTGAATACAAGCCAATCATCAACTACATGGGTGCAAAATGAAGAGAGCCAAGAAGAACAGCAACAGGAGCAAGTACAGTACATGCATAACCCAAGTTTTGGACAAAATGAGGTCTATGGTGATACTTACAATCCTTCCTGGAAGAACCACCCCAACCTTATGTAGGGAGATAACCATAACCAAAGCCAACAGCCATGGCAAAGAAACACAAACCAAAACAACTCAAGGAATAACCAGCAAAATAACAACCAAAATTCATTCGGAAGATCACAAAACACTTACCCTAACTCTAACCATTATCTAGCTCACAACCAGCCCACCAACCAAAATGCTTACCATCCACCAACCACATCTCACGACCAACCACAAGCATCACCAGAATCTCAAAGAATCACCAACCTAGAAGCTTTAATGGACAAAATGTGGAAGCACCAAGAGATGATAGCTAAGAATCAAGAAGCCTCCATAAAGAATGTGGAGAGGCAAATTGGCCAGCTCTCTAAACAATTTACAACAGAGAAGCCATCAAGTTCCTTGCCAAGTGACACAATTCCCAATCCCAAGGAAGAGTGCAAGGCTGTACAGTTAAGAAGTGGGAGAACATTAATAAGCAACAATGACACTACAAAGAAGCCAGCGGAGAGCAGCAAAGGGCCAATAGGAAAAGAAAAGTTAACAGACATAGAAGAAACCAATGATCAAGATGTGATGCCAAACAAGAACACAGAAAAGCAAAAAAAGAAAGAAGACAAGCCAACCAATTTACAAGAGAGAGAGGAGAAAGCCTTCACTCCCCCATTGCCATATCCACAGAGGTTCAACAAAGAAACCAATGATCAGCATTTCCACAAATTCCTGGAGACTTTCAAGAAACTGGAGATAAACATCCCCTTGGCTGAGGCAGTGGAGCAAATGCCCTTATATGCCAAGTTCCTAAAGGAGCTCATCAACAAAAAGAGAAGTTGGAGTGAGAAAGAGACTGTAATGCTCACTGAAGAATGCAGTGCACTAATCAAAAAAGGACTCCCTCCCAAGCTTGAAGATCCTGAAGGTTTCTTCCTACTTTGCACCATTGGAAGTCTATTCATCAACAAGGGAATGTGTGACTAAGGAGCAAGCATAAATCTAATTCCATCCTCTTTAGCGAAAAAGCTTGGCATAGGAGAAGTGAAGCCAATACAGATGTCCTTGGAATTGGTGGACCAATCAGTGGTATATCCCAAAGGGGTGATTGAAAACCTTTTAGTTAAGGTTGACAAGTTCATCTTTCCTACAGACTTTGTGATCTTGGATTCAGCAGAGAATGAGAATGACTCCATAATACTTGGTTGACCATTTTTGGCCACTGCTATAGCCATCGTAGATATAGAGCAGGGAGAGCTAACCCTCAGGATGCATGAGGAAAGCATTACCTTAAAAGTGTTTCCAGAATCACAAATTAATGAAGAAACAAGCAAGACAAGTAGTGACTGTCTTCCAAGGCAAGCAACCAATAACACAGTAGAGCAAAAGAATGAGCAGGTACAAGGAGGAGAAGGAATTCAAAAAGAAGCCGGGATGATAAACAGAAAGGGAGGTATCACAACTCAAGCCACTATCAAGGAAGAAAGATCAATAAGAAAAAAAAGAAAAACAAGAAGAAGGCTTACAAAGGGTGGAAGAATAAAAAAATCCCAACTGAAGGATTTTCCAAAGGTGACAAGGTGCAATTAGTATATCAACAGCTAGGAACAGAAGATCACTACACTGTCAACCAAGTACTCTCTCTTGAGCACATTGAAATTGAGCATCAAAGGAAGCTTACAGTGAGAGGGGACAAGCTCTGACATTTCAGCCATCAACCACCCTAAGGGGATCAATGTCAAGCTAGTGACAATAAAAGAGCGCTCCATGGGAGGCAACCCATGATTTAATATTCCTGCTATTTTAAACCCAATAAGCTATGATCACCTTAGTATGATTTTGCATTCTCATGAACAGACTTGATAAGCGCATGCATTGTTTTGAAGCATATGTCATATTTCTAAGTTTGGTGTGCCTTAAGGCACATCTTGATTAGTTTTTCAAGTATTCTTAATCCATGTGCTAAGTCATCCTGGATGAAGCATATGACCAAACACTAAGTTTGGTGTCGGCATATGTAACAATTTTCAGAAGATCATTTCTTGTTCATGAAATCAAGATCATATATAGATGGATCATGCATCATTACATTTTAGAACTCTATAATAGAAAAATTACATCTTATGATAAAGGTATCAATTGTGAGAAATTATCTACATTTTGCAGTCATCTTTCAGCAAGGGACAAGTTTAGTGTTCACCAAACCTTGGCTCACTTATTGAAGGACACAATTGATCCTTTATAAATAAGAAACAAAAACATTTTCTTCTTTAGTGCAACACACTTACCACTGTGTACAATTACATCCTAAGGCTAGCTTGTTTTGATTTAATCAGGGAAAGGAGATAGAGATAAAGACAAGAAAAAGAAGGGAGAATCAAGCAGAAGCCACAACCATTAGAAGGTGGCAAAGTTCTTTCATGCTTTTAATAAGGAAGATGCATGTCTGAAACATGATATGCCTCCACTGTCTCTTTTCTTTGATTTCATCCATCCTGCACTTTTATATGTTCAATAAGTAGCTAGAAAAATAAACTGCATATGTGTTTGTCATTCATTACTTAGCTTTGAATTTTGTTTTGTTTCCCTTGCTGTTTGAATAAAAGAGAGATGTTTGACTTAGAAAAGTAATTGTTCAATGTTGCAAAAGTTAGAATGAAAGTTAGTGGTGGTATGTGTTTGATTCAATTGTTAGCTCATAGAATAATTGCTGCATAATGACATGTTACTTGAAGCTTAAGCTAGTTTGCTGCTATGATCCTTCAATTGATGAAAGTCCCTTGAAAATAAATCAAAACCAAAAGAAAAAGAAGAAGAAAAAGCCAAAAGCTGGCAAAGAAACAAATAATAAGGCTAGACACCAATAGCTTGGACCCTAGGACACATGCCTGTGGTGTTTTTGTACTTGGATATGCTTGGACAAGTAAGTTCTAAGGAGTATTTCAAAACTTGGCCACTTAGATCAACTGATTTGGGATTGCCAACTGAAAGTCCACAATAAAGAGCAACCTAGCTACAAAACATTTAGTTATCCAAAGAGATGCTGGGCATCAATGATCCTAGGAAGAAAAAGGTGAGCCATGTGTCTGTGGTGAAGAAATGTTGAGTGAAATTAAGCTAAAGGCCACTGCAACATTTGCCACCAAGCCTTCAATAAATAATAAGCTCTCTAATGCAAAAGAAAGAAGAAAAAAGCTAAAAAGGGAAATAAGCAAAAAGTAAGGTATTGTAGCAGCAACCTTGGTGAACCCTTTAGGAGACATTGTTTGTTTTGACAGCAAGTAATAAATGAACTACTATTGATCTGCATAAAACCCCATAAACCAAATTCAACTATCTGCCTAATAAGGACATATATACTTCTCTATTTCATTCTATCTTCTCTTATGTTTAGTGCTTGCTTGGGGACAAGCAAGATTTAAGTTTGGTGTTGTGATGACAAGTCATCATATGCCAATTTTTCAAGCTAATTTCACTTGTTTCACTAGTTTTTATGCACTTTCTTGCATTCTAAGTAAGTAATTTGGAATGGAAATGCATGGTTTCTTTGAATCAAACAACCACCATTTAATTGATGCTAAATCATGAGGTTTAAGCTAAATTTTATTGATTTTTAATGATTTATAAACCTTGTGAATTTGATGATACTTTGATTGGTTGTTTTGATTATTTGTAGGTGAAGAAAAGAAGAAAACAAGAAAGCGTGGCTTAAGAAGTGTGGCCCAAGGAAGAAAAGAGTGTGGCAAAGGAAACAATGAAGCATGGCGCATGGAAGGAGGAAGCACACTGCTCTCCCCATGAGCACAATGCACTCCAAGGGAGCACAACAATGAACCAAGCATGCAAAGCTTCAATGCTCTGCCCTCCCTTGAGAGCGGAGCACAAACTTAAGCCAAGAAACAAGGAAGAGCAAAACATTGCTCTGCTCTCCTTGAGAGCATTATGGGGCTTCACTCTGAAATAAATCCAAGGAAATATTTGCCAAATGCCCTCCCCAAGGATCAAACCAAGCACCTAAGGGGGAGTGGGGAGCGCTACTCACAAGGAAAATAAGCCAAACATTGGCCAAAAGCATCCTCCAAGGTTCGAACCAAGCACCTCAAGGAAAGGAGGACAGAGGCGCTACTTCACTCACAAAGAAAAAGGGTCAGCGCATGCCTTCAGCCAGGATCGAACCAAGGACCTCCCCTTGGAAGCACTACTACGCAGCTCACAAGGAGAGCAGAGCACTCCCCTTGGTGCTTGGTGCGCGCATCATACAGTCCAGGAAGCTTGGCGCGCACACTGACACGGACTTGGAGCGTGCAAGACACACGCACAGGCCACTGCTCCGCTCTCCACAAGAGCAAGGCAATCTCCTGATGCCTCTCCAAGCCTTGGCACAACAAGGATCTCCATCATAAGCCACTGCTCCGCTCTCCACAAGAGCAGAGCATCCTCCTGGGAGCAACTTGGGTTGAAATTCAATCAAAAATCCAATTAAATTCAAATCTTCGCCAAATTGAAAGCCCATCCAAATTCTAAAATCCAAGAATAGAAAGTGTATAAATATAGGCTAGTTTGATTTAGTTAGGGCTGGACCTTCTCTTTAGACACCTCTAGACTTTACTTAAGAATTTTCTTTCAAAAGCTTCCATTGGGAGCTTTTACTTTTGAATCTAGATCTTAGAGAATTGGGAAGGAGAATTGATCTCTCTTCTTCCTTGTTCTTGCTTGAGCACTTTTTATTTTTCTTGCTTTGGATCTTGGGTGGAGAATTGAAGAACTTCTGTTTCAATCTCACCTTGAGATCTCTTGTTTACTCTTTCTGCATAATTGAATTTAAATTTCTGTTTACTGCTTCATCTTCTATTTTTCTGCAATTTACTTTTCTTTATTTCTTTTTGCAATTGTTCTTGTTGGATCAAGGAAGGATTTGAGATCTAGACTTATTTTCTAGTCTCTTCCACTCCTGAGATCTTCAACCTTCTTTTAAATTGCTGCAAATTAAGCATCAGTCACTTTCTATTTTTAAAATTCTCAAAGCATTTTTACTCTTCTGTTTGAGATCTACTTCAATTTGATTCATCTTCTACTCTTTTGTTTATCGCAATTTACTTTTTCTTGTTTAAATTCTGCAGTCCCAATTCCGAATCCCTTTTATAATTCCAGCAATTTACGTTTCTTGCATTTTGAGCTTCAATCATTTATATTTCTTGCAATTCAAGTTTCTACACCTTATATTACTTGCAATTTAAGATTCAGCTTCTTTACTTTCTTTGCTCTTTAATTTACTGCAATTCTTCCCTCTCCTTTTACATTTCAAGCAATTTAGTTTCTGCAAATTACAAACAACTCAACCAATACTTGATTCGCTTGACTAAATCAACCACTAAACTAAAATTGCTCAATCCTTTAATCCCTGTGGGATCGACCTCACTCATGTGAGTTATTATTACTTGATGCGACCCGGTACACTTGCCGGTGAGTTTTGTGTTGGATCGCTTTCCACACATCAGCCCCTGGGTGAGCCTTGTCCAAGTCGTCCGTAAGAAGGGTGGCATGATAGTGGTTCATAATGAAAAAAATGAACTGGTTCCTACAAGAACAGTTACAGGGTGGCGTATGTGTATTTATTACAGAAGGCTCAATACAGCTACCAGAAAGGATCATTTTCCTTTACCATTCATAGACTAGATGCTAGAAAGACTAGCAAGTCATGATTACTATTGCTTCCTGGATGGATATTCAGGTTATAATCAAATTGCCATAGATCCCCAGTATCAAGAGAAAACAGCATTCACATGTCCATCTGGAGTATTTGCATACAGAAGGATGCCATTTGGTTTGTGTAATGCACCTGCAACCTTTCAAAGGTACATGCTCTCTATTTTCTCTGATATGGTGGAAAAATTTCTGGAAGTCTTCATGGATGACCTTTCAGTATTTGGAGACTCATTTAGCTCCTATCTTGACCATCTAGCACTTGTTCTAAAGAGGTGCCAAGAGACTAACCTGGTTTTAAACTGGGAGAAATGTCACTTTATGGTGACTGAAGGAATTGTCCTCGGGCACAAAATTTTGAACAAGGAAATAGAGGTGGATCAAGCTAAGGTAGAGGTAATTGAAAAATTACCACCACCTCCCAATGTTAAGGCAATCAGAAGCTTTCTGGGGCATGCAAGATTCTATAAGAGGTTTATGAAAGATTTTTCAAAAATTGCAAAACCTCTGAGTAATCTGCTAGCTACTGACACCCCATTTATCTTTGATAAAGAGTGTCTACAGGCGTTTGAGACCCTGAAAGCTAAGCTGATCACAGCACCAGTCATCTCTGCACCAGACTGGACATTACCATTTGAACTAATGTGTGATGCCAGTGACCATGCCATTGGTGTAGTGTTGGGACAAAGGCATGACAAGCTTCTGCACATCATTTATTATGCCAGTCGTGTTTTAAATAACGCGCAGAAGAACTACACAACCACAGAAAAAGAGTTACTTGCAGTGGTTTACGCCATTGACAAGTTCAGATACTATTTAGTAGGATCAAAAGTGAATGTGTACACTGACCATGCTGCTCTTAAATATCTACTCACAAAGCAGAATTCAAAACCCAGACTCATAAGATGGGTATTGCTTCTGCAAGAGTTTGATATAGAAATAAGAGACAGAAAAGGGAAAGAGAACCAAGTAGCAGACCACCTGTCCCGAATAGAACCAGTAGAAGGGGCGTCCCTCCCTCTTACTGAGATCTCTGAAAATTTTTTAGATGAGCAACTCTTTGCCATCCAGGAAGTACCATGGTTTACAGAGATTGCAAACTACAAGGCTGTGAGATTCATACCCAAAGAGTATAGTAGGCAGCAATCCAAGAAATTGATCTCGGATGCAAAGTACTATCTATGGGATGAACCATATCTCTTCAAGAGATGTGCAGACGGAGTAATCCATAGATGTGTGCCTAAAGAAGAAGCACAAAAGATCCTCTGGCATTGCCATTGATCACAGTATGGAGGACATTTTGGAAATGAGCGAACAGCCACAAGAGTCATCCAATGTGGCTTCTACTGGCCTACTCTCTATAAAGACTCCCGAGAGTTTGTACTTAATTGTGATAGTTGCCAAAGATCTGGCAATCTACCTCACAGTTATGACATGCCTCAACAAGGGATCTTGGAGATTGTGTTGTTTGATGTATGGGGTATTGACTTCATGGGGCCTTTCCCACCATCATACTCAAACAGTTATATTCTGGTGGCAGTGGATTATGTATCCAAATGGGTGGAAGCTATTGCAACACCCACTAATGATACTAAGACAATGCTGAAATTCCTCCAGAAATATATCTTCAGCAGATTTGGTGTCCCTAGAGTACTAATCAGTGATGGGGGCGCTCATTTCTGTAATAAATAGCTTTACTCTGCTATGGTTCGATATGGAGTTAGCCACAGGGTAGAAACTCCATATCATCCACAGATAAATGGGCAAGTTGAAGTCTTTAATAGAGAACTTAAAAGAATCCTAGAATGGACTGTGATTAACCGTAGAAGGGATTGGGCAAGAAGCTTGGATGATGCTCTGTGGGCATACAGAACAGCATTCAAGACTCCTATAGGGACCTCTCCATACCAGATTGTGTGTGGAAAAGCCTGTCACTTGCCAGTGGAACTGGAATAGAAGGCCTACTGGGCAACTAGATTCCTAAACATTGATGCCAAGTTAGCTGGAGAAAAACGATTGCTCCAGATAAACGAGCTAGAGGAATTCAGACTCAATGCTTTCGAAAATGCAAAAATTTACAAAGAGAAAGCAAAAAGATGGCATGACAAGAAGTTGTCATCCAGATTCTTTGAGCCAGGGCAAAAGTTCTGCTGTTTAATTCTAGGCTCAGATTATTCCCCAGGAAATTGAAATCCCGGTGGAGAGGACCATATGTGATTACAGGTGTGTCACCATATGGATACGTAGAGCTTCAGTATAATGATTCTGACAAAAAGTTTATTGTTAATGGACAGAGAGTCAAACATTATTTTGAAAGCAATTTTGAGCAAGAATGCTCAAAACAGAGACTTGATTAAAGCTCAGTAATAGTCCAGCTAAAGACAATAAAGAAGCGCTTGTTGGGAGGCAACCCAGCCATTAACAAAGCTTATTTGTTAATTACATGATAATTTTACGGGTTCATATTAATTATCTTTAAGGTAAAATAGCAATTGCATGAGTTCACAGAGTTACAGAAGGATTCAGAAGATGAAACAGCAAAAAGAAGCTCACTGGTGCAAAAAAGCCAGTAAGAGCTATTTTGGGCGTTAAACGCTCAAAAGAAGCATTTACTGGGCGTTCAATGCCAGTAGAGATAGCCATCTAGGCATTAAACGCCAGAAAGAAGCAGCTTCTGGGCGTTTAACACCAGATTTACAGCAACTTGGGTGTTCAGAAAAATGCCCAGTGATAAAGGAGTTTTTGGCGTTTAACGCCAGCTAGAAGCAACAGCTAGGCGTTAAACGCCCAAAACATACAGCAGTTGGGCGTTTAACGCCAGGATTGTGGAAGGGAGGAAGTTTTTGTTCCCAACTTGGTTTTTTTTCAAATTTTCATCTTTCCATCCATAATTTCTTGCATAAACATATTAGAAATCCTAATTTTTCAAATCCTTTTTCAAAGATATCAAATGTATCTTAATTCTAAACATAAATTTTTTTTAAATCCTCTTCAACTTTTTTTCAAATCTTTTTCAAAACTCAATTATCTTTTTAAATTCTTTTTAAATCTTTTTAAATTCTTCTCAAATCTTTTTAAACTCATTATATCTTCTTTTCAAAATTCAGATTTATCTTTTTCAAATATCTTTCATATCTTTTCAATTTTAAATTGCATCTTTTTCCTATCATACTTATCTTTTATAAATCATATCTTCTATCATATCTTCTTCAAATTTTTTGAAAACCCACCCCCTCCCTTTAAATCCACGTTTGGCTCCCTCCTCTCCTCCATAATTCGAACTTGGCTCTCCATCTATCCCTCTCCTTTCCTTTCTTTTGCTTGAGGACAAGCAAACCTCTAAGTTTGGTATGTTTATCTGTGATCACTAAACCAATACCCACTAAGATCTTGGCTCCTAAGGGAAAACAAACCACTCCAAGAGGCAAGAAAGAGAATATTCCAAAACCACTTTGGAATCAAGGGAAGTTCTTAACCAAAGAACATTCAGACCATTACTACAAAATAATGGGTCTAAGGTCAGTGATCTCGGAAGTTAAATTCGATCTGAAAGAAGACAAATATTCGGAGATCCAAGAGCAAATTCGAAACAGGAGTTGGGAAATCCTAGCTAATCCTGAAACAAAGGTGGGAAGAAACATGGTTCAGGAATTCTACTCTAATCTGTGGCAAACAGACAGGCAGAGAATAGCTGGAACCGCCTTCTATGACTATCGGACTCTGGTCAGAGGGAAGATTGTTCACCTCCACCCTGACAAAATTAGGGAGATCTTCAAGCTTCCTCAGCTGAAAGATGACCCAGACTCCTTTAATAGGAGAATGATGAGAACAAATAAGGGCTTGGACGAAATTCTAGAGGACATATACCTCCTTGGAACCAAGTGGACAACCAACACAAAGGGTGTCCCAAATCAACTCAAGAGAGGAGATCTCAAACCAGTCGCCAGAGGCTGGCTAGACTTCATTGGGCGTTCTATACTGCCCACTAGCAACTGCTCTGAAGTCACCATCTAAAGAGCAGTAATGATCTATTGCATTATGTTGGGAAAAGAAGTGGAAGTTCATCAGCTGATCTCTTGTAAACTTTACACAATTGCAAACAAGAACTCCAAAGATGCCAAATTGGCTTATCCAAGCTTAATCTCTATGATATGTAAAGATGTTGGGGTGAAGATGGGAGTAAATGAGTATATCTCAGTTGAGCAACCAATCACCAAAAAGTCAATGGAAGGACAACAAGTGCAGGACGACCCCATCAAGAGAAAAGCACAGGAGTTCCTCCCGAAAATCCCTCAAATTGAATACTGGGGGCATCTTGAAACATCTATCACCAAGTTACAAGAAGCTATGGACCAACTAAAGGAAGAACAGCAAAATCAAAGTAGCATGCTTTGCAAACTACTTGTGGAACAAGAAGAGCAAAGGCATGAACTTAAGGAACTGAAGCGTCAGAAGCTATCTCTTGAAGGGCCAAGCACCCCACAAATTAAAGGAGCATCCACCTCCCAAAATAAAGGTTGTTGAGTCCTAATCATAGCCTTAACTCTGTGATAATTGTTCTTATTAGGAATTTACCTTAGAAGTTATATATGAGTAGTAGTAATTAGTATCTCTATTTTGATTTTATCTCTAATTAAGATATAATTTATTTTTCTCATCATCATCAAACATGAATAAAATAGCAGATTTTTAGAATAAGGAGGCAATATTTTTTTCAAGTTTTAATAAGGAAAATTCTAATTATTTATACGTGGTGGCAATACTTTTTGTCTTCTGAATGAATGCCTGAACAGTGCATATTTTTTGATATTGAATTTTATAAATGTTAAAATTGTTGGCTCTTGAAAGAATGATGAACAAGAGAAATGTTATTGATGATCTGAAAAATCATGAAATTGATTCTTGAAGCAAGAAAAAGCAGTAAAAAAAAGGGAGCAGTAGAAAAAGCCAATAGCCCTTTAAACCAAAAGGCAAGGGTAAAAAGGATCCAAGGCTTTGAGCATCAATGGATAGGAGGGCCCAAGGAAATAAATCCAAGCCTAAGCGGCTAAATCAAGCTATCCCTAACCATGTGCTTGTGGCATGCAGGTCCAAGTGAAAAGCTTGACACTGAGTGGTTAAAGTTGTGATCCAAAGCAAAACAGTGTGCTTAAGAACTCTGGACACCTCTAATTGGGGACTTTAGCAAAGTTAAGTCACAATCTGAAAAGGTTCACCCAGTTATGTGTCTGTGGAATTTATGTATCCGGTGGTAATACTGGAAAACAAAGTGCTTAGGGCCACGGCCAAGACTCATAAAGTAGCTGTATTCAAGAATTAACATACTAAACTAGGAGAATCAATAATACTATATGAATTCTGAGTTCCTATGGATGCCAATCATTCTGAATTTCAAAGGATAAAGTGAGATGCCAAAACTGTTCGGAAGCAAAAAGCTACTGATCCCGCTCATCTACTTAGAATCTGAGCTTCACTTAAAACTCTGAGATATTATTACTTCTTGATTTCTTTTTATCCTATTTTATTTATCTAGTTGCTTGGAGACAAGCAACAGTTTAAGTTTGGTGTTGTGATGAGCGGATATTTTATACACTTTTTGGGGGTAATTTCATGTAGTTTTTATTATGTTTTAGTTAGTTTTTAGTATATTTTTATTAGTTTTTAGGCAAAATTCATATTTCTCGACTTTAATATGAGTTTGTGTGTTTTTTTGTGATTTCAGGTATTTCCGGCTGAAATTGAGGGAGCTGAGCAAAAATCTGATTCAAGCTGAAAAAGAACTGCTGATGTTGTTGGATTCTGACCTCCCTACACTCGGAATGGATTTTTTGGAGCTACAGGAGTCCAATTGGCGCGCACTCAATTGAGTTGGAAAGTAGATTGATAAACCACTATTTTATGGTTTATTTTATGCTCAATTGAGTGGTTTTTATCAACTCTTTACTCACTTATTCATACAATTCGCATGTTTTATATTTTCCTTCCTGATTTTGTGCTATGATTGAAAACATGCTTCTTTGATCTTATATTTGCTTATTATTAATCCTCTCTTATTACCATTAGATGCCTTGATGTGTGTTAAGTGTTTTCAGATATTATAGGGCAGGAATGACTTGGAGGATGCAAAGGAAGCATGCAAAAGTGGAAGGAATACAAGAAGTTGGAGAAACTACAAAGTTGTGAACCTGACCCTCTCACACTAAAACGACCATAACTTGAACTACAGAGGTCCAAATGACGCGGTTCCAGTTGCGTTGAAAAGCTAACGTCTGGGGCTTCGATTTGATATATAATTTGCGATAGTGGCCATACAGATAGGCGACGCGAATATGTCATCCACGCGGACGCGTCGCATCTGCGAAAATCAGCGTGGCAGATTTCGCAGACAGCGAATCCTGGGCCATTTCCGGCCCAGTTTCAAGCCCAGAAAGCACAGATTAAAGGCTGCAAAGTGGAGGAATGAAGGGGACTTCAGATCATGCTATTCATAATTCACTTTTTATCATTTTAGATGTAGTTTTTAGAGAGAAAGGTTCTCTCCTCTCTCTTAGGATTTGGATTAGGATTCCTCTTAAAGGATTTAGGATTTATTATATTCCAACTTACAATTTTCTTCTGAATTCCAGGTTTAATATTCCCTTTACTTATTTTCCCAATTTAACTTAAGAACTCTTTTATGTTGAATTTGAATTTATGTATAAACGTAGTTTGATTGCTTTATTTACATGAATGCTTTTAATTTAATTTAGATATTTTCCCTTTTGGCTTTGGTTGATTAATTGGTGACTCTTGAGTTATCAAACTCATTGTTGATTGAAATGGAATTCTTCAAGAATTGATTCGAGATCCAATAACTCTAACTTTTCCCAAGGAAAGACTGGGACTTGAGGATTCGAATTAATTCATCCACTTAACTTACCTTCATAGTTAGAGATTAACAAAGTGGGAGAAAAATCCAATTCTCATTACAATTAATAAGGATAACTAGGATAGGACTTCCAGTTCTTATACCTTGCCAAGAGATTTTATTATTGTTAATTTATTTTACTTGTCATTTAAATATGCCTGTGCCCACTGCCCAAACTTCAAAACCCCAAATTTACAATCTCCATAACCAATAATAAGAACATACTTCCCTGCAGTTCCTTGAGAAGACGACCCGAGGTTTAAATACTCGGTTATCAATTTATTTAGGGGTTTGTTACTTGTGACAACCAAAACGTTTGTAAGAAAGGTTGATTGCTTGGTTTAGTGACTATACTTACAACGAGAGTTTACTATAACTTCTAAACCATCAATCTTCAGTTCTTCAAAATGGCGTCGTTGTCGGGGAATTGCAAACGTGTGCCTTATTATTGGTTATTGTAAATATTTAAAAAAAAATTCTTTTGCTTGTTTATTTATTTTTGTTTTTAATTTTTATTAATTACTATGAATTTTTACCCCTCTGGTTTCAAGTTTGGTTCCAATGTTGTTGTAAGGAATGGAAACTATAATGAAAATAGGCATCAAGGTTGGAACAATCAAAGATGGGAGGAGCCACAAAGATTTGATCAACCCTCATGGCAACAACCATCTCCAATGGACTATCAACAACCGCCACCATATGCCTATGAACCCTCTCCTCAACATGACTTTGGACCACCATACTCACAAGCCCCTTTCCGCCATTCACCTCCATATAACCCTAACCCTCAACCATCATAGCAACCACCTTATGAGCCATATGAACCATATATAGAGCCACCCCAATTCCAATCCAATTACTCCCAAGAACCACTACCTCAATATTTGCCATCTCCATATCCATCAATCCAAGAGCACTATGATCCTACTTATGATAGCCGAGCACAACAAGAATCAACGGATCGTCTCACGGAAACATGTGCAAAACTTCAAGCAACCATTCACCAACTGGATCAAGCGATAAATCAATTAGCTTCCTGACATTAGGACACTAAAGGAACCCCCATGGCTTCATGTGGGCAATCTAATGAAGAACGTAGCATGAAGGAGATACTAGAAACTCCAGAGGACAGTACGGAACATGACTTTGTACTGGAACAAGGGGAGGAAGCTGTAATTATCAAAGAAGAAGAAGTGGTTGCAAACTTAGGAGATGTTGAACCTCCATGGGAAAGTCAAGACATAGAGCCTCCTTCCAAGACAATTGCATTTGATGCTGAGGAGGGTGTACAACCTCCAAGGCATATCACACTTGAAGACTTGGAAGAGGTTGATCAAGTGATGGAGATTCAAGAAGAAGAAGCACAACCTCCCATGCCCTTGGAAAGCAATGAAGAGGAGGTTGAATTGGAAGAGAGCTACCAAGAGGAAGAGGTTGAAATTGAAAAGCTTGCAAAGAGGTGGTAATTATTAGAGAAGAGCACAAGGGAGTGAAGTTTGCAATTTCATTAAAAATACATCCCCCTAAGTTGCCATCATCCTTCACAACATTCAAGTGGGTAAAATTCATATCCCTTAGCTTTCTAATTCCACTTGAATATGGGCTACTGGAGACGGATGGTCAACATAGAGCTCTTTGTGACATTAAGAGTAACCGAAAGATGGCCAGTGGTGAGAATTGTCCTGCAAAGTTCATTATGGTTGGAAGCTTTAAGTTTAAACGCAAAGGTTGGTGTAAAGCTCAACTGAATGGGTCTAGGAAGCTGTTTGGTCACTGCAGTGAGAATTCAGATCTCCTTTCACCTGGCTGGAAAAATGCAGATCGAGACAAAAACGGGTGTAAAAGTAAGGTTTGGGATCCTGGAATCTGTTCTGACATTTGTCACCCCGGGAGCCTAAGAATCTGTTTGAAGCTCCTTAAGGGCTTTACATGCTTAGTTTGGGACCCTGAAGGTTACTGGAATCACAAATATTGGTGGAGATTCCTGGATGAGTTCAAGCACAAGCCACCATAACAGGGAGCTAACCAAATGTCCAACTTAAGGACTTTAACTAAAAGTGTTCCCACCATGGTATGATCATTCTTTTTTAGTTTTAATTTTAGTCTGTTTTTTAATTTTTATTGAACCTGAAATTTTTGCATGACATTCATTGCATTTTGCATTCTGCATACAAAAAAAGAGAAAACACGCACGCGACGTGGCAGCGTCGCTGACGCGTCCGCGTCACTAGTGCGTTGGGTAGAAAATAATTGAACAGAGAGTCACGTGAGAGCGTGGCTGGAGGCGCACCTTTAGAATAATTTGACCCCACGCAACCGCGTCACTCACGCGACCGCGTCATGTGGGGACTTTGGCCTCCCACGCGACCGCGTCACCTACGCGGCCCCGTGACCTGAAAATCGACGTGGAAAGGGTGCACAACCGAAAGTTTTGCTGGAGTGGTACTGGACTCGCACTAGATGCGCCGTCCCTACCACGCGAACGCGTGCCCCACGCGTCCGCGTCATATCCTTCTAATGGCCACTCACGCGATCGCGTGCCCCACGCGATCGTGTCACCCAATTTTTGGCAATTAGTGATTTTGAACAGAGAGTTGTGCGAGCATGAGGCTACCCTCGCGCCAGTGGCATAAAACGGGTCACGCGACCGCGTCAATCTGTATAAGCGCAAGGCACGCGACTGCGTGCCCACGCGTCCGTGTCGCTTGCGCCGCACAGCTTATCCTAATTTGCAAAATATCTTATCTTTTCTTCCCCAATCCTAATTTTTCCTCCCTCCTTTCTTACTTACTTCTTCTTCCCTTCTTTCCTTTCTCATTCTTCTTATCTTTCATTTTCTTTTACTTCATTGCATACTTTCATTCATTGCATTATTTTCATTGGTGTTGGAATTTTATTTGGGTCATTGTCTTTTTCTATATTTTTGTAGATTATTTGGCAATTATATATTACTTTTTAAAGGGTTTCTTGCATGTTCAATTTAATACTTTCAAATAGCTTATTTACCATGCATGCCATGGGTTTGTGAAAATGCCCGTAGGGCATTGTGCACTATTTTTAAGATTTCTTTTAATCTATTACTATAAATGCTTGCTTTTCACAAAACCCTTTTATATTTTATTAATTAAATATAATTGTTATTACAAACATGATTGTTAGTTTGAAAGACTTGGTAATCTAACTTGGACATTGAATGCTTGATCTATGCTACTCATGCCTTTGCCAGCATGCCAATAAACATCTTGCATTTAACTGTCATCACATGCACTTACTATATTTCCATTGATGACTTTTCACATGTAGTCATGACTATGTGTTAACATCATTTTTCTTTACTATGCATTGATTACCACCTTTCCCGCTCTCTTCCTTGCTGGATCCCCTAGCTTTACTTGTTACTTTCCTTTTTTTCCCTTTCAGGATGGCCACCAAGAAGGGTAAAAAGAGAAAGCTACTCTCAAACCACCGGCAAGGAAAGGAACACAAGAGAGCACTAGTTGAGGAACTACAACCCCCATCCACTTGCACATCTCAGCATGCACCGAGGACGGTGCAATCTTTAAGTGTGGAGAGGTCGATACCGATCTCCACGGGTTAGTTAGTCCCCTCTCAACACCAATTTTTGTTTTTCATTGCTGCATTTGCATGTTTGATTGCATGTTTATTTTTTTGTGCATATTTTACCACTTGGTTAAAGTAATATTTTCTTTTTCAAGAAATTTTTATAGTATTTCACTAATTTGAATAAAACTTTTTGAAAAACTTGTTTGAAGAAATCTTATTTTGGAACATAGTTTAGAGCTCAAACACACAAAACCAGTGAGATTTTGAGCCTATTTGATTGGTTGTATTTTATCAACCAATATTTCATTTTTGGTGTGTATTTTTCTCTCTAAAATTGTGATTTTTGTCTTGCTTAATTCTATATTTCCATTGTTTGATGTATTCATGCACTGATATATTGAGGCCTTTATTTCACTAAGCTTACATACCCATATGACCTTACCCTTTCATTATCCTTTGCAAACCAATTTGAGCCTAATATACCCATTTGTTCTTTACTTTAGCTCATTACTAACTCTAAGCGGAAAACAATAATGTCCTTAATTTGAATCCTTGGTTAGCTTAGACTAGTAAAAGTGCTCATGATTTAAGTGTGGGAAAGTTGGGTTTGAAAATATTTGGTTTGAAAAATTGGGTGTTGTATATTTTAGTGAAAATGTGCAAAATAATGGTTGAGCACATGTTATAGCATTTAATACTTTAATCATATGCATTGAGAAAAATAAAAAAAAGAAAAAAAAAGAAAAAGAGCAATTAATAAAAAGGGGACAAAATGCCCCAAAATAAATAGTGAAATAAATGCATATGAGCTGTACTCAAAACTTGGAATGCATAAATATGTAGTAAACACAGTTAATGGGAAGTTAGAGTTTGCATTTTAATTAAATGGATTGTCTTAAGTTAGGTGGAAAGTTTATGTTAATTAAGGATTCAGATTTTAGTCCACATGGCCAAATACAATCCTACCGTGACCCTAACCCCATTACAACCCTTAAAAGACCTCTTGATTTGTGTACTGGTGCATTAAATTTTTGTTGATTGTTAGATGAAGAGCAAGCCATAGAAAGCAAGATTAGTAGAGAATTGAGAGAATTGACCCTAGACACTTGAGAGTTAGAGTGATATACACTACCAAGTAAGGGTTCAGCGCTTAATTCTATGTTCCCTGCTTTTATGGGCTATCTTTTTCTTGCAAGTTATTTGTATTGTATTTTGCGATTTGAATTAGTGAAATCCAGTTCATATTTATTCTTGAAAGATTTATTTACCTTTTCACCAAGTAGGTAGAAACATTTTTGCATTTAGTTGCATTCATAGGTAGCATCTCATACATTCTATCATTCCTCTTCATCTCTTTATAGTTTCTCTTGAGCTTAGCATAAGGACATGCTATTGTTTAAGTGTGTAGAGGTTGATAAACCACTATTTTATGGTTTATCTTATGCTCAATTGAGTGGTTTTTATCAACTCTTTACTCACTTATTCATACAATTCGCATGTTTTACATTTTCCTTCCTGATTTTGTGCTATGATTGAAAACATGCTTCTTTGATCTTATATTTTCTTATTATTAATCCTCTCTTATTACCATTAGATGCCTTGATATGTGTGTTAAGTGTTTTTAGATATTATAGGGCAGGAATGACTTGGAGGATGGAAAGGAAGCATGCAACAGTGGAAGGAATACAAGAAGTTGGAGAAACTACAAAGCTGTCAACCTGACCCTCTCGCACTAAAACGATCATAACTTGAGCTACAGATGTCCAAATGATGCGGTTCTACTTGCGTTGGAAAGCTAACGTCTGCGGCTTCGATTTGATATATAATTTACCATAGTGTCCATACAGATAGGCGACGCGACCGCGTCATCCACGCGGATGCATCGCATCTGCGAAAATCAGCATGGCAGATTTCGCAAACAGCAAATCCTGGGCTATTTCCAGCCCAGTTTCAAGCCCAGAAAGCACAGATTAAAGGCTGCAAAGTGGAGGAATGAAGGGGACTTCAGATCATGCTATTCATAATTCACTTTTTATTATTTTAGATGTAGTTTTTAGAGAGAGAGGTTCTCTCCTCTCTCTTAGGATTAGGATTAGGATTCCTCTTAAAGGATTTAGGATTTATTATTATTCCAATTTACAATTTTCTTCTGAATTCCAGGTTTAATATTCCCTTTACTTATTTTCCCAATTTAATTTACGAACTCTTTTATGTTGAATTTGAATTTATGTTTAAACGTAGTTTGATTACTTTATTTACATGAATGCTTTTAATTTAATTTAGATATTTTCCCTTTTGGCTTTGGTTGATTAATTGGTGACTCTTGAGTTATCAAACTCATTGTTGATTGAAAATTAGAATTCTTCAAGAATTGATTGCTTGGTTTAGTGACTATACTTACAACGAGAGTTTACTATAACTTCTAAACCATCAATCTTTAGTTCTTCATAGACATCCAGGGCTTTCCAGCAATATATAATAGTCCATACTTTGCTCAAAGATAAGTGACGTAAACTGGTGTTTAACGCCAGTTCCATGTTCCATTCTGGCGTTAAACGCCAGAAACAGGTTACCAGTTGGAGTTAAACGCCCAAAACAGGTTACAACCTGACGTTTAACTCCAGAAACAGCCCAGGCACGTGAGAAGCTCAAGTCTCAGCCCCAGCACACCAAGCGGGCCCCAAAAGTGGATTTCTGCACTATCTATATTAGTTTACTCATTTTCTGTAAACCTTGGTTACTAGTTTAGTATTTAAACAACTTTTAGAGACTTATTTTGTACCTCATGACATTTTAGATCTGAACTTTGTATTTCTGACGGCATGAGTCTCTAAACCCCATTGTTGGGGGTGAGGAGCTCTGTTGTGTCTCGATGAACTAATGTAAGTACTTTTGTTTTCCATTCAAACACGCTTGTTTCTATCTAAGATATTTATTCATACTTAACCATGATGAATGTGATGATCCGTGATACTCATCACCATTCTCAATCCATGACTGCGTGCCTGACAACCACCTCCGTTCTACCTTCGATTGAATGAGTATATCTTGGATTCCTAAATCAGAATCTTCGTGGTATAAGCTAGAATCCATTGGCAGCATTCTTGAGAATCCGAAAAGTCTAAACCTTGTCTGTGGTATTCCGAGTAGTATTCAGGGATTGAATGACTGTGATGATGCATGGAAACTTGTCTCGCAACAAATTTCCCTTCGGCAAGTATACCGATATATCGTCAAGTAAAAACTCAAAATAGAGTGAGGTCAAATCTCACAGGGATTGATTGGTCAAGCAACTTTAGTTGGAAGAGTATGCTAGTTGAGCTAAGCAGAATGTAGTTTGAGAATTGAAGAAAATTAAATGGCGGGAAAGTAAATAGCAGAAAATAAAGTGCAGAATCTTAGATGGGGATTTGGGGAAATGAGCATGGAAATAAATGACAGAAAGTAAAGAGAATGGGTAAGATCAGAAATGGAGAATTCATTGGGCTCAGGAGATGTTGTATTCTCCGGATCAAATTCATTTTCATCTCTTCCTCAATCAAAGCATCTATTAATCTCCTTGGCAATTTTAGGTGATTGGATTCCAATTCCTTGGCAACCCAATCTCTCTAAGCTTGAACAATTTTCCAATTCCTTGATTTAATTGCTCATGGGAAGAGATGAAGTTTGGTCACTGATTATACCACATGTATTTCCAAATCAAAGTGTTGGGAGGATTACATGTCACTATATCCGCCCAGACCCTAATTTGGTCCAACATGAGAAAGCATTTCTAGCAAGATCTCCTCATCCCTTTTCCAAGGCTCAGAGGAGATCCAATTATGGAGAGTTTCTTTTCCAAGACAACTAACCAATTGAATTAAAATCGAAAGCTTTCTAGTAAATCAAAAGAGAAGAAAGAAGAAGAAGAATGAAAACTATAATTGATCCATCAAATTACAATAGAGCTCCCTAACCCAATGAAAGGGTTTTAGTTGTTCATAGCTCTAGAAATGAAAAATGGCAGAAAATAATACATGCTTAGCTAAAAGTGCAGAAAAGTAAATATACAGAGGGTAGTTCTCCAAAGTGCCAAGCTTCTCTATAGTTCAAAACTACTCCTATATATACTACTCTTTTTGATCTTCTAGTGAGTTCTCCAAGTCATGGATGTAGGCCTTAGATCTTGAGTTGAAGCAAGTACAATCTTTAGTGGGCTCAGCTTGCAGAAAAGTGTGAGTTAGGCATGGGCGTTAGTGATGTTAACGTTAAGTGAGAATGTGGGTTCGAGAACGTTAGTGGCAATCACCTTTTTCACTAACATTCCAACCCCATATAGCCCACATTAACTCCAATGTTAGTGGCACTCACATGACCACTAACGTTGCCTTATGAACCTTCGCAAGCATTATTGGGACTCACCTTTCCCAATAACGTTGCCTTGTGCCCCTTGTCCCTACGTTAGAGTTTACGTTAGTGTAACTAACGTGGCTCTTAACGTGGGTATGCCTCATCTTCGAGAGCGTTAGTGACACTTACCTTTGTCACTAACGCCTCAAGTACCCCTACTCTCCACGTTAGAGCTCACGTTAACTAAGTTAACGTGGCCACTAACGTAGTAGTGAATGCCATATCCAACGTTAGTGACAAAGGTGAGTGTCACTAACGTTGGCATTGTTCCTCTCTTCCACGTTAGAGTTCACGTTAACTAAGTTAACGTGAATCTTAACGTGGCTCTTTGCCAAATTTTGGAGCGTTAGTGGTGTTCACGTTTACCACTAACGTTAGAGCTTTCTTTGTCTCCACGTTAACAGGTTAACGTGGCAATTAACGTGGGCTTATGATGGCTTCGCAGGCGTTATTGGTGATCACTTTTCTCAGTAACGTTGCAAGCTCATTCCCATTCCACGTTAGTGGTCACGTTAACTTGGTTAACGTGGCTACTAACGTGGTTCTTCCTTGCTTCCTTTGTCCTGAAATCAAGCAAATAAAGTGCATCAAAGCTCTAGTCAAAGTCATGAGATTATGCATCATCAATTTGTCATTCAATTCTTGCAAAATTCTCATGAAATCATGTAAAATTCACAATAGTTGCTTGAATCAAGGTGTGAGTGTATTTTCATCCAAAACTTGCCTTATTCACTAAGAAAATGCATGAAACTACCTTAAAACAGTAAAGAAAAGGTTAGTAAAACTGGCCTAGATGCCCTGGCATCACAACACCAAACTTAAAGCTTGCTTGTCCCTAAGCAAGTACTGAAACATAGGAAGAATGGATGAAAGAACAAGAAGATAATATAGAAGTAGAATTTCTGGTTTATGGGGTTTCATGCATAGCAACTTAGGTTCTTTCTTTTACTAGGTTTCAGGCCTTTATCAAGTCCTTGGTCACTCTCTTGATTGCATCCTTTGAGACTTCTTAATTGTTGATCCTTCCTTCTTTTCCAAGGTTTATTGCATTCCTTTTTAGGCTAAGTGCTCTGTAAGAGGGCGACTCTTTATGATAAGCTTTCAGCCAACACTCCCGAACCAGTTGGTTCAAGGTGCTAGGTGTCAAGACACCCCTAAGGACTTACTCCCTCAAGTCTCTTTCCCTCATACATACACACCACAGTCACATGGTTTGTTATTTTTCTTTCTTGAGACCTTGGTGTCTAGCACCTCTTTGGGTTACTAAGTGTTCTATAGCAAAGGTCACTCTTGATAGTGGACTTTCAGCTGATAATCCCAGATTGGTTAATCCAAGTTACCAAGTGATGAGGCACCCCTAAGAGCTTATTTATCCAAGCATATCCCTTGCACATGAACACTACAAACACATGCCTCAATCTTAAAACCCTTGGTGCCTAGCATTATTTCTTATTGTGTTTCTTTCCTTTTCACTTTTATTGCTCTTTCTCTTTTCTTATTAGGATTTTATTATTTAGTTAGTCTCATAGGATGTGTTTCAAGCATAGGATTTAGGATAGATAGTTGCCTTCTTTCCTTGTTGGTGAACCAACTTAGCTAACTAATCACCCTACCACAAACATTTAGAACTCACATCACAAAATAATTCCACTCTTGTTCTTATCATAACATTTTCTTTTTGATTAACTTAAAGGACAGGCATACAAGTAAGAAAGATGAAGATGAAAACTAGGGACCTATACTAGTGAGCATGGAGCTAAGCAACACATTTTAAAGCATAATTGAAAATTCCGAAACTACTATGGAAGCATGTTCTATTTCATACATGATTTTCCTTATTTAAAGCTTTGAAAAAGATAGAACTAAGAAGGAACTCCACCACCTTTCACTTATTGGACTGCTCATGTTCTTCTGCTTCCTTGTCTTCTTTATGTCCACTTTGTCCACTTGTGCTTCCTCTCATCCGATTCATTCTGACTATTTTCCAATCTTCCAGTGCCTTCCTTACTGACTCATGACTCTTTTCGGCCCTTTCGTGCTCCATTCGTGCTAAATCATCCTTCACATCCTCATATTTTGTGATCCCAAGATGCAATACAGGTAGTTGTCCGACTAAGTATCCAAATCTGGCTTGGGTATTTACATGATATCCAGTTTCACTCATGTAAACCCCTTCCGAAAATGCTTTGTATTCATCGAAAAGATCTGCTTGTTCTCTTTGTTTTCTTATGCATCTCATAAATGTGTGCACCTTGATGTGCTTGGATGTTGATTAGCTTTTGGATGGCTTCTTGTTGTTGATCTTGCTTCTGGTTCAGGTTATGGAAGGATTCACTCCATTGTCTCCCTTGTTCCAACTGCAGGTCCATCAATTATTTTTGCCATTCCCCTTGCTGATTCATCCATCTAGAGAGTGATTCTTCTTGGTGGTCCATTATTTGCATTTGAAGCTCCTTCTGTGCACCTTGATTTTCTATGCATTGCCTAGATAAGGTATCAATAGCCTCTTCTAATTGGTGCATGCCTAAGGTGGCTGGGGCTTGCTCCTGTGGATGTTATCCTTCCTTGATGGGCTGGCCTCTTTCTTACCCTTCGTTGAGGTAGGGAAGTTACAGCAGTATGCATCCGACGATAAGTGATTGGAAGGCCAACCTTTATCCACTCAGGGTTTCCATCCTCGAATACTACCCTAGCCTTATTGCAAAGACAGAGAATAGTGTTGGGATAACCCAACCTTCCTCCAGAATCGCTCTTCTCAGCAAGCTTCCGAATGCCTTGGGCTATGAGTTCATGAATCTTGATTTCTCCTCCCTTCATTATGCATTGCACCATTGTTGCTCTCTTAAGGTTTACCTCTGAGTTGTTTCCAGCTGGGAGGATGGATCTCCTTACAATTTTAAACCACCCTTTAGCTTCAGGAAGGAGGTCTCCTCTTTTTATAAATCTGGGTTTCCCATGGGCTCTCTGTCCCAATATGCTCCTTGCACACATATATCTTTTATAATCTGGTCGTGGTTGGGGTTGTTATCCATTTTTGAGTGATAGCTTTCTTCTGCAAAGGGTATGGTTCGCAGCTTTAGCACTCTCATGATGCTCATGGGACTAAAATCCACCATGACCCCTCTCACGAAACTTGTATAGGATTCATCTACCTTATCATGTCTAACTGCATTTGCATAAAACTCTCTTACAAGAGTTGCATTTACCCTTGTAATCGGATCGGTGAGGAGCTCCCATCGACG
Source organism: Arachis hypogaea (assembly GCF_003086295.3). Classification (NCBI taxonomy): domain Eukaryota; kingdom Viridiplantae; phylum Streptophyta; class Magnoliopsida; order Fabales; family Fabaceae; genus Arachis; species Arachis hypogaea. The sequence goes on along the minus strand of NC_092044.1, from coordinate 49,790,840 downwards.
TTTTTCCACCTTCTCTGTGATTTCTGGGCACTCAGTTTGTGTGACTTGAAAGCCTAATTCATATATGATTTCTTTGTCATCCATCCACCCAAATTGTAGTGCATGGTAAAAGGTTCTAAATTTCTTTTTATCAAAAGGAGGCTGCTCTATAGGTTCCTTCCCTTTTCATCTCTTGGAGCTTGATGATTCCATGCAAGATGGTTGATGTGTTTGTTACTCACAAGATGGCTAGGAGGGTGTGTATGAAACCCATTAGTGAGGAACGGAGTGTATGTTGTATACTTTGAAGGTGAATAGCTGAAATAAAGGGATGTTGTGTGAAGGGGTTTATATAGGAAGATGGTAAATGATTGAAGGGTGTGGATTGATGGTGTTGTTTGATAGTGGACGGTTGGGGTTTGGTATTGAATAAGCACAAGGATCACCCCTTTTATGATGGTCTTGGTTCGGCCTCCAAGGCTATCCACTTTCCAATGTTTCATGGCAACACTTTCCAAGATACTCCCCTTGGAGATAAGTGTATAAGTTCCTTGGCATAGTGGCCGAAACTCCCTTCCTTGATTGTCCTATCAAGTACCATCAATACCATTTTTTGATTTCCTACACAAGACAAAAGAAATGCAAACGATTAATTGAAATTGTTGGTGGGAAAGATTAAGGTGTGAACTAGCTACAAAAAAAATCTTTTTCTTTTTCTTTTGTTTTTGAAATATCTAAACAACTAAATGCTTTTCATGGATACAAATCAATCGACCATTCAAGTTCCCATGCATGCAACGTAGGTAACACCAAACTTGTTTGTGATAATATGGTGCAACAAGATTTGAAAGGGTTCTCATACTATTGAGTGTGTTCAAGCCCTCTTAGTGTGCCTTGAACACCAAACTTATCATGTATTATATGTTGCATGTAGGGATGCTCATATTGTTTGTTGAAGTTGATTTAGAATCCATGAACTTTGCTTTATTACTACTATTAGAGATTAAAGAGAGAGGGTGTAGAACATGGGTTGCCTCCTATGAAACGCTTCTTTAGCATCATTAGCTTGACGTTTGGTCCTTGTCAAGGTGGTTGGTAGTGCTTAAAATCTTCCCCTGCAGTGAACATGTTTCCATTGGCTTTGTTGAGAAGTTCCACATGTTCCATAGATAAGATTTTGTTGATGGTGTATACTGGAGGCAGCTGAGATGGAATGGTGGGGAGATGAGGTGGTATAGGTGGGAAGTAGGCAGAGACCACTTCATCTCCTAAATAGAAACCTTTTGTAGGGATTTTCTTGTTTTTCCATCCCCTTGGGACATTTTTTCTTGTGTCCTTTGATGTCGCTTTGCTATTTGTGATTTTCCCTTTGAAGGAAGTTTTGTTGCTTGTCTCATACGACCCTAGTGGGTCTGGTTCCTTTTGGATTGCACTTGGGTGATGTTCTTTCTGATCACATTGGTTGTTAACCATAGGAGTTCTTAGGGGTAGTGCTTGAGCTCCCTTGTTTGACTCTTCCTTCAGCTCTTTGTTATCATGATCTGCTTCTTGTGAGGGTTTGAAAACATTGAAGGTGAGCTGTTCATCATGTATTCTTAGTACTAGCTCTCCTCGCTCCACATCTATAAGTGCTCTGGCTGTGGCTAAGAATGGCCTTCCCAGAATGATGGGGTGAATAGGATTCTCATCCATTTCCAGGATGACAAAGTCTGTGGGGAAGAAGTAGTTCCCAACCTTCACTAACACATTCTCAACCACTCCTATTGCTTGTTTTTGAGTTTTGTCAGCCAATTTGATGATTACATCTGTGGGTGTTAGCTCATTGATTTGAAGCTTTTTCATGAGGGATAGAGGCATTAGGTTGATACTTGCCCCCAGGTCACAGAGTCCCTTATCAATCATTATTTCTCCTATAGCACAAGGAATATGGAAACTCCCTGGATCCTTCTTCTTTGTGGGTGGCTCTATTTGAATGAGAGCACTGCAATCCCTGTTCATCTTTATTGTTTGTCCACCCTTCAATGAACTCTTTCTAGCTAGGAGCTTGGTGGACCAAATTGTGATTCATACTTAAATTGTTGTTCGAAATTGATTCCCAGGTAATGGCCCCAAAAACTTGGTGCTCAATACCATGGTCTAAACATAATTTCAAAACTTCGCTCAACTAACCAGTAAGTGTACTAGGTCGTCCAAGTAATAAACCTTACGTGAGTAAGGGTCGATCCCACAGAGATTGTTGGTATAAAGCAAGCTATGGTCATCTTGTCAATCTCAGTCAGGTGGATAATAAATGGTGATAGAGTTTTCGAATAATAATAATAAATAAGTAGAAAATAAAGATAGAAATACTTATGTAGATCATCGATGGGAATTTCAGATAGGCGTATGAAGATGCTGTGCCCCTTCTGAATCTCTGCTTTCCTACCGCCTTCAACCAATCCTTCTTACTCCTTTCCATGGCAAGCTGTATGTAGGGCATCACCATTGTCAATGGCTATATCCCATCCTCTCAGTGAAAAAGGTCCAAATGCTCTGTCACGGCACGACTAATCAACTGTCGGTTCTCGATCATGTTGGAATAGAATCCCTTGATTCTTTTGCATTTGTCATCACACCAAAAAATCGCGAGTTTGAAGCTCGTCACAGTCATTCAATCCCGGAATCCTACTCGGAATACCACAAACAAGGTTTAGACTTTCCGGATTCTCATGAATGCCGCCATCAATTCTAGCTTATACCACGAAGACTCTGATCTCACGGAATGGAAGGCTCGGTTGTCAGGCGAGGGCAACCATGCGTCGTGCATCAGGAATCCAAGAGATATACACTATAGCATTTGCTTGTAAAACGGAAGTGGTTGTCAGGCACGCATTCATAGGGACGGATGATGATGAGTGTCACGGATGATCACATCCATTAGGTTGAAGTACAAGTAGTATCTTAGAACAGAAATAAGATTGAAATTGAATAAAAGATAGTGGTAATTGCATTAAAAGTCAAGGTACAGCAGAGCTCCACACCCTTAATCTATGCTGTGTAGAAACTCCACCGTTGAAAATACATAAGTGAAGGTCCAAGCATGGCCGAATGGCCAGCCCCCAAAATGTAATATGAATTCGAAAATAGGGAGAAGAACCTATGGACAAAATATCGAATGGTCAAAGACTCCGAATACAATAGTAAAATGTTCTATTTATACTAGACTAGCTACTAGGGTTTACAGAAGTAAGTAATTAATGCAGAAATCCACTTCCGGGGCCCACTTGGTGTGTGCTTGGGCTGAGCTTGAGCTTTACATGTGCAGAGGCTTCTTTTGGAGTTGAATGCCAAGTTGTAACGTATTTTTGGCGTTCAACTCTGGTTCGTAACGTGTTTCTGGCGTTTGACTCCAGAATGCAGCGTCAACGCCAGTTTACGTCATCTAATCTCGAATAAAGTATGGACTATTATATATTGCTGGAAAGCTCTGGATGTCTACTTGCCAACGCTGTTGAGAGCGCGCCATTTGGAGTTTTTTAGCTCCAGAAAATTCATTTCAAGTGCAGGGACGTCAGAATCCAACAGCATCAGCAGTCCTTTGTCAGCCTTTTATCAGAGTTTTGCTAAAACTCTGGTCCCTCAATTTCAGCCAGAAAATACATGAAATAAAAAAACACACAAACTCATAGTAAAGTCTAGAAATGTGAATTTAGCATAAAAACTAATGAAAACATCCCTAAAAGTAGCTAGATTATACTAAAAGCTATCTAAAAACAATGCCAAAAAGCGTATAAATTATCCGCTCATCACAACACCAAACTTAAATTATTGCTTGTCCCCAAGCAACTGGAAATCAATTAGGATAAAAATAAGGGAATATACTATAAATCTCAAAATATCAATGAATATTAGTTCTAATTAGATGAGCGGGACTTGTAGCTTTTTGCTTTTGAACAGTTTTGGCATCTCACTTTATCCTTTGAAGTTTAGATTGATTGGCATATCTAGGAACTTAGAATTTTAGATAGTGTTATTGATTCTCCTAGTTAAGTTTGTTGATTCTTGAACACAGCTACTTTTATGGGTCTTGGCCTAGGCCCTAAGCACTTTGTTTTCTAGTATTACCACCGGATACATAATTGCCACAGACACATAGCTGGGTGAACCTTTTCAGATTGTGACTCAGCTTTGCTAAAGTCCCCAGTTAGAGGTGTCCAGAGCTCTTAAGCACACCCTTTTTTGCTTTGGATCACGACTTTAACCACTCAGTCTCAAGCTTTTCGCTTGGACTTGCATGCCACAAGCACATGGTTAGGGACAGCTTGATTTAGCTGCTTAGGCCTGTATTTTATTTCCTTGGGCCCTCCTATCCATTGATGCTCAAAGCCTTGGATCCTTTTTACCCTTGCCTTTTGGTTTTAAGGGCTATTGGCTTTTTCTGCTTGCTTTTTCTTTTTCTTTCTAATTTTTTTCGCCCTTTTTTTTTCTCGCAAGCTTTTACTTTTTCACTGCTTTTTCTTGCTTCAAGAATCAATTTTCATGATTTTTTAGATTATCAATAGCATTTCTCTTTGTTCATCATTCTTTCAAGAGCCAACAATTTTAACATTCATAAACAACAAGATCAAAAATATGCACTGTTCAAGCATTCATTCAGAAAACAAAATTATTGTCACCACATCAATATAATTAAACTAAATTCAAGGATAAATTCGAAATTCATGTACTTCTTGTTCTTTTGAATTAAAACATTTTTCATTTAAGAGAGGTGAAGGATTCATGAAATTATTCATAGCCTTAAGACATAGTTACTAAATACTAATGATCATGTAATAAAGACACAAACATAAATAAACATATAGCATAAAATCGAAAAATAGAGAAATAAGAACAAGGAATGAGTCCACCTTAGTGAGGGTGGCGCCTTCTTGAAGGACCAATGGTGCTTTTTGAGCTCCTCTATGTTTCTTCCTAATGATTTTGGTGCTCATATCCTTAGTTACTCCCAATAGTTGTGTGGAGGAAAATTTATCCCTTGAGGTATCTCAAGGATTTCTTGATGAGGGAATTCCTCATGCTCTCTTGATGTGCAGTCAAATGCTCTTCTACTGAGCTATGGGCCCTTGAGATGAATCTCTCCATCTCCCATGACTCAGAGGTGGAAAAAAATTTTTTGTCTTTCCTTTTCTCTTTTTTTTTATGAGGTTTCTCTGGCCTTAGGTACCATCAATGGTTATGGAAAAACAAAAAAAAGCTATGCTTTTACCACACCAAACTTAGAATGTTGCTCGCCCTCGAGCAAAGAAGAAAGAATGGAGGGAGAAGAAGATATGGAGGAGAGGGAGAGATGTGTATGTTTCGGCCATATGGGTGGGATTGGGTAGGGAAGATTTGGATGGATGTGAGTGGTGAAGAGGTGATGGGGAAGAGAGATTGAAGTGATTGGTGAAGAAGAGAGAAGGTGAGTTGAGGCAGGTGGGGATCTTGTGGGGTCCACAGATCCTGAGATGATCCTGTGGGGTTCACAGATCCTAAGGTGTCAATGCTTTACATCCCTGCACCAATGAGGCATGTAAAATGCCCTCTGCATGCAATCCTGGCGTTTAACACCAGATTGATGCTTGTTTCTGGCGTTAAACACCAGCTCTAAGCTTATTTTGGGCGTTCAACGCCTATCTGCAGCATGTTTCTGGCGTTGAACGCCAGCTTTCCTCAGTGTGCAATCCTGGCATTTAAACGCCAGATTGCTGCATGTTTCTAGCATTCAACGCCAGATCCATGCTCTGTTCTGGCGTTGAACACCAGCCAGATGCTCCTTACTAGCGTTTAAACGCCAGTAAGTCCTTCTTCCAGGGTGTGATTTTTCTTCTGCTATTTTTTATTCTGTTTTTAATTTTAGTATTTTTTTTTGTGACTCCACATGATCATGAACCTAATAAAACATAAAAGAACAAAAAAAGAAAAATAAAATTAGATAAATAAAAATTGGGTTGCCTCCCAATAAGCACTTCTTTAATGTTAATAGCTTGACAGTGGGCTCTCATGGAGCCACACAGGTGATCAGGTCAATGTTGTAGACTCCCAACACCAAACTTAGAGTTTGATGGTGGGGGCTTTGTTTGACTCTGTACTGAGAGAAGCTTTTCATGCTTCTTCTCCATGTTTACAGAAGAACACCCTTGGGTTTTAAACACAAGGTAGTCCCCATTCAATTGAAGGACTAATTCTCCTCTGTTAACATCTATCACAGCTCCTGCTGTGGCTAGGAAAGGTCTTCCAAGGATGATGCATTCATCCTCCTCCTTCCTAGTGTCTAAGATTATGAAATTAGTAGGGATATAAAGGCCTTCAACCTTTACTAACACGTCCTCTACTAATCCATAAGCTTGTCTTACTGACTTGTCTGTCATTTGTAACGAGAATTTAGCAGGCTGTACCTTAATGATCCCCAACTTCTCCATTACAGAGAGTGGCTTAAGATTTATGCCTGACCCTAGGTCACACGGAGCCTTTTCAAAGGTCATGGTGCCTATGGTACAGGGTATTAAGAATTTACCAGGATCTTGTTTCTTTTGAGGTAAAGTTTGCTGAACCCATGCATCTAGTTCACCAATGAGCAAGGGAGGTTCACCTTCCCAAGTCTCATTACCCAGGGGAAGAATAATCTTCAGAGCTCATGAATGGAAGAAGGAGGTTTAATAGAATCTCTATGGTCTCTATATGAGCCTCAGATTCCTTTGGGTCCTCAATAGGGAACTCCTTCTTGGTTGGGAGACGTCCCATGAGGTCTTCCTCATTGGGATTCACGTCCTCCCATTCCTCCTTGCATTCAGCCATATTGACTATATCAATGGCCTTGCACTCTCTCTTTGGATTCTCTTCTGTATTGCTTGGGAGAGTACTAGGAGGAGTTTCAGTGACTTTCTTACTCAGCTGGCCCACTTGTGCCTCCAAATTTCTAATGGAGGACCTTGTTTCACTCATGAAGCTTAAAGTGGCCTTAAACAGATCAGAGACTATATTTGCTAAGTTAGAGGTATTTTGCTCAGAATTCTCTGTCTGTTGCTGAGAAGATGATGGAAAAGGCTTGCTATTGCTGAGCCTGTTTCTACCACCATTATTAAAACCCTGTTGAGGCTTTTGTTGATCCCTCCATGAGAAATTTGGATGATTTTTCCATGAAGAATTATAGGTGTTTCCATAAGGTTCACCCATGTAATTTACCTCTGCCATTGCAGGGTTTTCAGGATCATAAGCTTCTTCTTCAGAAGATGCCTCTTTAGTACTGTTGGATGCATTTTGCCAACCATTCAGACTTTGAGAAATCATGTTGACTTGTTGAGTCAATATTTTGTTCTGAGCCAAAATGGCATTCAGAGCATCAATTTCAAGAACTCCCTTCCTTTGAGGCATCCCATTATTTACGAAATTCCTCTCAGAAGTGTACATGAACTGGTTATTTGCAACCATGTCAATAAGTTCTTGAGCTTCTGCAGGCATTTTCTTTAGGTGAATGGATCCACCTGTAGAATGGTCCCGTGACATCTTAGAGAACTCAGATAGACCATAATAGAATATATCTATCATGGTCCATTCTGAAAACATGTCAGAAGGACGTCTTTTGGTCATCTGCTTGTATGTTTCCCAAGCTTCATAGAGGGATTCACCATCTTTTTGCTTGAAGGTCTGAACATCCACTCTAAGCTTGCTCAGCTTTTGAGGAGGAAAGAACTTAGCCAAGAAGGCCATGACCAGCTTATCCCAGGAGTCCAGGCTATCTTTAGGTTAAGAGTCCAAGCATGCTCTAGCTCTGTCTCTTACAGCAAAAGGGAAAAGTATGAGCCTGTAGACTTCAGGATCTACTCCATTAGTCTTAATAGTCTCACAGATCTGCAAGAACTCAGTCAAGAACTGGTAGGGATCTTCTGATGGAAGTCCATGAAACTTGCAGTTCTATTGCATTAGAGCAACTAATTGAGGTTTCAGCTCAAAATTGTTTACTCCGATGGTAGGAATTGAGATGCTTCTTCCATCAAACTTGGATGTAGGTGCAGTATAATCACCAAGCATCCTTCTTGCATTATTGTTGTTGGGTTCGGCTGTCATCTCCTTTTCTTGTTTGAAAATTTCAGCAAGGTTGTCTCTGGATTGTTGTAATTTAGCTTCTCTTAGTTTCCTCTTCAGAGTCCTTTCAGGTTCTGGATCAGCTTCAACAAGAATGCCTTTTGCCTTGTTCCTGCTCATATGAAGGAGAAGAAACATAAAAAGAAGAGGAATCCTCTATGTCACAGTAAAGAGGTTCCTTATTGTAGTAGAAGAAGAAAGGGAATAAAGAAAGGAGAATCCAAACACAAGGGTGAGGATAGGGGCAGAGATTTGAGATGAAGAGAAGTGTTAGTAAATGAATAAATAAATAAGATGCGAGACAGAAGTTTTCGAAATAATTTTGAAAAGGAGTTAATGATTTTCAAAAATTAAGATAAGAAATAAAATTAAAATTAAAATTTAAAACAATTAATTAATTAAAAAGAATTTTTTAAAAAGAGGGAGGTATTTTCGAAAATTAGAGAAAGGAAAGTTATTAGGTGGTTTTGAAAAAGATAAGAAATAAACAAAAAGTCAATTAGTTAGTTAAAAAATATTTGAAAATCAAATTTGAAAAGATAAGAAGATAAGAAGTTAGAAAAGATATTTTAAAATCAAATTTTTGAAAAAGATAAAATTTTGAAAAAGATATGATAGAAAAGATATGATAGAAAGATATGATTAAAAGAATTTAATTTTTTTTAAATTAAAATTGATTACTTGACTAACAAGAAACTAAAAGATATGATTCTAGAATTTAAAGATTGAACCTTTCTTAACAAGAAACTAACAAACTTCAAATTTTTGAATCAATCATATTACTTGTTAGCATAATTTTTGAAAATAAAGATAAAATTAAGAAAAAAAAGATTTTCAAAAAAGTTTTAAATTTTCAAAAAATTAATAAGAAAAATGAAAAAGATTTGATTTTTGAAAAAGTTTTCAAAAAGATAAGATTTTTAAAATTGAAAATTTGACTTGACTTACAAGAAATAACTAATTTTAAAAATTTTGACTAAGTCAACTCAAATTTTCGAAATTTTGAGAGAAAAAGGGAAAAGATATATTTTTTATTTTTGAATTTTTTAATTATGAGAGAGAAAAACAACAAAAATGGCTCACAACATGAAAATTATGAATCAAAACACATGATGCATGCAAGAACACTATGAATGTCAAGATGAACACCAAGAACACTTTGAAGATCATGATGAACATCAAAAACATATACTTTGAAAAAATTTTGATGCAAAGAAAACATGCAAGACACCAAACATAGAAATCTTTCATGTATAGACACTATGAATGCAAAAATGCACATGAAAAACATCATACAACACAAAACAAGAAGACATCAAGATCAAACAAGAAGACTTACCAAGAACAAATTGAAGATCATGAAGAACACTATGAATGCATGAATTTTCGAAAAATGCAAGAACAATATGAATATGCAATTGACACCAAACTTAAAAGTTGACTCAAGAATTAAACAGTGTCACATATTCTCAGGAAGGTGGTTAGATGTTGATTGTGGTCTTCTTGGGCACTTTCCCTAAATGAACAGTTATTCTAAACAAGGGTGATGAGCTGGGGTTTTAATTCAAAGTTGTTGGCATGTATGGTGGGCTTTTGGATACTACTTCCATAGTTTCCTGGATTTGGATTGATGTAAGATCCTAGAACTCTCCTCTCTTGCCAGCATGATTTGCAGGGCCTTCTCTGGCATGGTTATGAGCCACTCCTTCATGGTTGCTTTCCATGTTCTCCTCCATGTTCGTTTCAAAATACTCTTCCTCTTCCTCAGCACTAATAACTCCTTTCCCTCTTGCTTCCCTCCTTAGTCTCCAGAGGGTCCTTTCATGTTCTAAATCGAAGGAAGTTGAAGCTCCCCCTCTTCTCCCTGTCATACAACCAACAAAGCACACAGCAAGAAATGAAATGAATAGATTATTCTTGTTAGAGTGATTATTAGTATGGGTGGTGAAAATTATCAAACAGTTAGTGGGTTAGTGAGCAGAATTATAAATAATAACAAAGAAAGAAAGCAAACAAAGAGGGTATAGGAGATGAGGAAAAAACTAAACAAACTGAAGATAAACGACTGAATAAAGTAAACAAACAAAGGAAAAATGCTCAATCTAGTGAACTTCCAACTTAATCATTGTTGATACAAAATCAATCCCCGGCAACGGCGCCATAAACTTGATACATGGAAACTTGTCTCGCAAAAAATTTCCCTTCGGCAAGTATACCAAATTATCGTCAAGTAAAAACTCACAATAGAGTGAGGTCGAATCCCACAGGGATTGATTGGTCAAGCAACTTTAGTTGGAAGAGTATGCTAGTTGAGCTAAACAGAATGTAGTTTGACAATTGCAGAAAATTAAATGGCGGGAAAGTAAATAGCAGAAAATAAAGTGCAAAATCTTAGATAGGGATTTGGGGAAATGAGCATGGAATTAAATGACAGAAAGTAAAGAGAATGGGTAAGATCAGAAATGGGGAATTCATTGGGCTTAGGAGATGTTGTATTCTCCAGATCAAATTCATTTTCATCTCTTCCTCAATCAAAGCATCTATTGATCTCCTTGGCAATCTTAGGTGATTGAATTCCAATTCCTTGGCAACCCAATCTCTCTAATCTTGAACAATTGCCCAATTCCTTGATTTAATTGCTCATGGGAAGAGATGAAGTTTGGTCACTGATTATACCACATGTAATTCCAAATCAAAGTGTTGGGAGGATTACATGTCACTATATCCGCCCAGACCCCAATTTGGTCCAACATGAGAAAGCATTTCTAGCATGATCTCCTCATCCCTTTTCCAAGGCTCAAAGGAGATCCAATTATGGAGAGTTTCTTTTCCAAGAAAACTAACCAATTAAATTAAGATCGAAAGGTTTCTAGTAAATCAAAAGCGAAGAAAGAAGAAGAAGAATGAAAACTATAATTGATCCATCAAATTACAACAGAGCTCCCTAACCCAATGAAAGGGGTTTAGTTGTTCATAGCTCTAGAAATGGAAAATGGCAGAAAGTAATACATGCTTAGCTAAAAGTGCAAAAAAAGTAAATATACAGAGGGTAGTTCTCCAAAGTGCCAAGCTTCTCTATAGTTCAAAACTACTCCCATATATAACTACTCTTCTTGATCTTCTAGTGAGTTCTCCAAGTCCTGGGTGTGGGCCTTAGATCTTGAGTTGAAGCAAGTACAATCTTTAGTGGGCTCAGCTTGCAGAAAAGTGTGAGTTAGGCATGGGCGTTAGTGATGTTAACATTAAGTGAGATTGTGGGTTCGAGAACGTTAGTGGCAATCACTTTTTTCACTAATGTTCCAACCCCATATATCCCACGTTAACTCCAACGTTAGTGGCACTAACATGACCACTAATGTTGCCTTATGAACCTTCGCAAGCGTTATTGGGACTCACCTTTCCCAATAACGTTGCCTTGTGCCCCTTGTCCCTACGTTAGAGTTCACGTTAGTGTAACTAACGTGGCTCTTAACGTGTGTATGCCTCATCTTCGAGAGCGTTAGTGACACTTACCTTTGTCACTAACGCTCCAAGTGCCCCTACTCTCCACGTTAGAGCTCATGTTAACAAAGTTAACGTGGTAGTGAATGCCATATCCAACGTTAGTAACAAAGGTGAGTGTCACTAACGTTGGCATTGTTCCTCTCTTCCACGTTAGAGTTCACGTTAACTAAGTTAACGTGACTCTTAACGTGGCTCATTGCCAAATTTTGGAGCGTTAGTAGTGTTGATGTTTACCACTAACGTTGGAGCTTTCTTTGTCTCCACGTTAACTACCACGTTAACCTAGTTAACGTGGCAATTAACGTGGGCTTATGATGGCTTCGCAGGCGTTATTGGTGATCACTTTTCTCATTAACGTTGCATGCTCATTCCCATTCCACATTAGTGGTCACGTTAACTAGGTTAACGTGGCTACTAACATGGTTCTTCCTTGCTTTCTTTGTCCTAAAATCAAGCAATTAAAGTGCATCAAAGCTCTAGTCAAAGTCATGAGATTATGCATCATCAATTTGTCATTCAATTCTTGCAAAATCCTCATGAAATCATGTGAAATTCACAATAGTTGTTTGAATCAAGGTGTGAGTGTATTTTCATCCAAAACTTGCCTTATTCACTAAGAAAATGCATGAAACTACCTTAAAACAGTAAAGAAAAGGTCAGTGAAACTGGCCTAGATGCCCTGGCATCATGTGACGAGCTTCAAACTCACAAGGATTGGGCGTAGTGACATACGCAAAAGGATCATGGATCCTATTCCAGCATGAGTGAGAACCAACAGATGATTAGCCGTGCGGTGACAGCGCACCTGGACTATTTTCACTAAGAGGACGGATGGTAGCCATTTACAACGGTGATCCACCAACACACAGCTTGCCATAGAAGGAACCTTGCGTGCGTTAAGAAGATGACAGTAGGAAAGCAGAGATTCAGAAGACAAAGCATCTGCAAAACTCCAACACATTCTCCATTAATGTGTAACAAATACTCATTTCATGCTCTTTCACTTTTTACAATTGAAACTAAAGAACCCTATTGATATCCTGACTAAGAATAATAAGATAATCATAACTTGCTTTAAGCGGCAATCTCTGTGGGATCGACCCTTACTCACGTAAGGTATTACTTGGACGACCCAGTGCACTTGCTGGTTAGTTGTGCGGAATTACATAGTGTGAGTGTAATTTTCATGCACCAAGGGGCTCCAAAATATTAAAGGATGATAAGTGTTAGTGATTAAATAAAAAGAGATGAGAGAGAGAGTTTTCGAAAATTAAAAAGATTTTTGAAAATGTGGTTAGTGATTTTCGAAAATTGGGAGCGGATAAGTGGTTAGGTGGTTTTGAAAAAGATAAGAAATAGTGACTAGTTGAAAAAGATTTGAAAATAATTTTAAAAGGATAAGAAGTTAGAAAAAAAAGTTTGAGATTAGATTAAAAGAGATATGATTGAAAAAAAATTTGGTTTTAAAAAAGATATGATTTTAAAAAGATATGATTGAAAAGATATGATTGAAAAAGGTTTTAAAAAAATATTTGATTTTTAAAATTTATGACTTGACTAACAAGAAATTAAAAGATATGATTCTAGAATTCAAATATTGAACCTTTCTTAACAAGAAAGTAACAAACTTGAAATTTTTTTGAATCACAACATTATTTGTTAGCAAGGATTTTCGAAAATATTAAAAGAAAAATGAAAAAGATTTGATTTTGAAAAAGATATGATTGATATGAGAGGATATGAAAAAGATAAGATTTTGAAAAATTAGTTTTAAAATTTGAAAAGTTGAAAAAGATTTGGATTTAAAACAAAATTTCCACCCTGGTGCTATCCTGGCGTTAAATGCCCAAAATGGTATCCATTCTGGCATTTAACGCCCACTTGGCTACCTCCTTGGGCGTTAAACGCCCAGCCAGGTACCCTGGCTGGCGTTTAAACGCCAGGAATCCTTCTTTACTGGGCATTTTGAATGCCCAACTTTTTCTCTGTGATTCCTCTGCTGTATGTTCTGAATCTTCAATTCTCTGTATTATTGACTTGAAAAGACATAATTTTGAATTTTTTTGAATTTTTACTAATGAGAGAGAGAAAAACAACAGAATGAAATTAAACATGAAAAACTAAGATCAAAACAAGGAATGCATGCAAGAACACTTTAATGTTCATGATGAACATCAAGAACATATTTTTGAAAATTTTTAAGAAAAGAAAGATATGCAGGACACCAAACTTAGAAATTTTCATACTAGAGACACTAACAATTTGAGAATGCACATGAGAAATAACAAAAGACACAAAACAAGAGAATTTAAAGATCAGACAAAGGAAAATCATCAAGAACAACTTGAAGATCAATGAAGACCATATGCATGAGATTTCGAAAAATGCTGAATAAAATAAAAACATGCAATTGACACCAAACTTAAAAATTGACACAAGACTCAAACAAGAAACACAAATTAAATTATTATTTTTCTATTTTATGATTTAAAAAAATTTTTTGTATTTTTCTTTGAAAATTATTTTGAAAAAGGAAAATAAGAAACTCAAAATTTTTAATAAGAATTCCAGGAATCATGCAATGTTAGTCTAAAGCTTCAGTCTAAAAAGATTAGACATGGCTAACCAAGCTTCATCAGGACATTACATACAACAGCCAAATTGATGGGAATCAACTGGCTCCTATGATGATAAAAGCATCATGTGAAACTCTAGAATTCATTCTTAAAAATTCTGAAGAACAAAATAAAAAGAAAAATAGGTAATCTAAGCAACAAGATGAACCGTAAGTTGTTCAAACTTGAACAATCCCCGGCAACGGCGCCAAAAACTTGGTACATGGAATCGTGAGCTCACATTTTTCTCACAACTCCGCGCAACTGACCAGCAAGTGCACTGGGTCGTCCAAGTAATACCTTAAGTAAGTAAGGGTCGATCCCACAGAGATTGTCGGCTTGAAGAAATCTATGGTCACCTTGTAAATCTCAGTCAGGCAGATTCAAATGATTATGGGGTATTGATAATTAAAAGATGAATTAAACATAAAATAGCATAGAGATACTTATGTAATTCATTAGTGGGAATTTCAGATAAGCGTGTGGAGATGCTTTATTCCTTCTGAATCTCTGCTCTCCTACTGCCTTCATCCAGTCATGCGTACTCCCTTCCATGGCAAGCTGTATGTTGGGGGATCACCGTTGTCAATAGCTACCGTCCATCCTCTCAGTGAAAATGGTCCGGCTATGGGTTACGTAGGGCTAATCATCTGTCGGTTCTCGACCGTGTCGGAATAAGATGCAATGATCCTTTTGCACACTGTCACTGCGCCCAACAGTCGCGAGTGTGAAGCTTGTCACAGTCATCCCATCCCAGATCCTACTCGGAATACCACAGACAAGGTTTAGACTTTTCGGATCTCAAGAATACTGCCAATTGAATCTAGCTTATACCATGAAGACTCTGATCTCATGGAATGGAAGGCTCTGTTGTCAGGAGAGGCAACCATGCGTTGTGGATTAGGAGGCCAAGAGATATACATTCAAGCTTGTTTTCTTGTAGAACGGAAGTGGTTGTCAGGCACGCGTTCATAAGTGAGAATGGTGATGAGTGTCACTTGATCACCACATTCATCATGTTAAAGTGCAAATGAATATCTTAGAACAAGAATAAGTGTGAATTGAATAGAAGAACAATAGTAATTGCATTAATTCATGAGGAACAGCAGAGCTCCACACCTTAATCTCTGAGGTGTAGAAACTCCACCGTTGAAAATACATAAGAACAAGGTCTCGGCCATGCCTCCCAAATAAAATGAAACAATCGAAAAAGAGTTCAAAGACCTGATCCCAATATCAAAGATAATCAAAAAGATGAAAATACAACAGTAAAAGGTCCTATTTATAGTGAACTAGTAACCTAGGGTTTGCAAAAATAAGTAAATGATGCAGAAATCAACTTCCGGGGCCCACTTGGTGTGTGCTTGGACTGAGCATTGAAGTTTTCATGTGCATAGGCTTTTCTTGGAGTTAAAAGCCAACTCTGGTACCAGTTTGGGCGTTTAACTCCAGCTTTTATGCCAGTTTTGGCGTTTAATGCCAGAAAAGGGTCTCTGACCGGTGTTTTGACGCCAATTTGGGCCATCAAATCTCGAGAAAAATATGGACTATTATACATTGCTGGAAAGCCCAAGATGTATAATTTCCAACGCAATTGAGATCGTGCCAATTGGGATTCTGTAGCTCCAGAAAATCTACTTCGAGGGAGGTCAAAATCTAACAGTATCTTAATTTTTGCTTAGGTCCCTCAATTTCAGCCAGAAAATACCTGAAATCACAGAAAAACACACAAACTCATGCTAAAGTTTTGAAATCTGATTTTTGCATAAAAACTAATAATTATATACTAAAAACTAACTAGATCATACTAAAAACTACCTAAAAACAATGCCAAAAAGCGTATAAATTATCCGCTCATCACTTGTGCGCACGCACACATGGAAATCCTCGCTTGTGCGTACGCACGCAGGGCTGTGCGCATGCACACTTTGCTGTGTGTGCTTTTCCTTGTTTTCTTCATGTTTTCTCCCTTGTACGTGCTTTCTTCCAGTTTTGGCCATCCATTATCGCCTTCAAGATCTGAAATCACTCACAAACCATATCACGACATCAAATGACATAAAGGTGGAATTAATTTGCTCTATTAAAGCACAAAATTGCATGTTTTTACATTTAGGATCAAATTAGTGGATAAAACACAAAAGTGTGCTATTTTCGGTGCTTAAGTGTGAGTTCATATACTAGAATTCATTCAAATCAAGGCAAAATATATCGAAAAATATGGACTCATCACCAGTCATTCCACATACTATGAACAAGATCCTATCTCTGGATCAAGTTGAATTGATCCATCAGTTCACAGGAAGAAGGTTCACCATGATGGGCAAAGATTTGAGCCCCTATCAACCTCCATAAAGGATCTGTCCGTCAAGCTAGTGATGGTAAAGAAGCGCTTGTTGGGAGTCAACCCAACCATACGTATAGTATTTTCTTACTTTTGTTTACTATAGTTTGATTTCATTTTATTTTATTTTCTATTAATTTCCATAGTTTTCCCTTTTATTTTAATGTTTGTGATCATGTGTAGCACGTAGAATAGGAACAGAAACACTTAGTATTTAAAACAGAACACCCTAGAGAGAGCCCCTTACTGACATTGAATGCTAGAACTGGCTCCCAGCGCCAAAAGGGGAGGACGCAAGGGCATTTAATGCCTATTTATGAGAGCTTGCTGGCGTTCAACGCCCCCTCTGGAGCACCCAAGACCATTTCCTTGGTCCCCTTTGGGCGTTCAACGCCCAAACCTGGCATTGGACGCTCCAAACTCAAAAAAAAAAAGTATTCCTACCTGGTGTTCAACGTTGATGAGCAGATAATTTATACGCTTTTTGGCATTATTTTTAGGTAGTTTTTAGTAGGATCTAGCTACTTTTTTGGGATGTTTTTATTAGTTTTTATGAAAAATTCATATTTCTGGACTTTACTATGAGTTTGTGAGTTTTTCTGTGATTTCAAGTATTTTCTGGCTGAAATTGAGGGACTCGAGCATAAATCTGATTCAGAGGCTGAAAAAGGACTGTAGATGCTGTTGGATTCTAACCTCCCTGCACTCGAAGTGGATTTTCAGGAGTTATAAAGTTCCAAATGGCACGCTCTCAATTGCGTTGGAACGTAGACATCCAGAGCTTTCCAGCAATATATAATAGTCCATACTTTTCTCGAGTTTTGACGATGCAAACTGGCATTCAAACGCCCATTCTCTGCCCTACTCTGAAGTTAAAACGCCAGAAACACGTTACAAACCAGAGTTAAATGCCCAAACTGGCATAAATGCTGGCGTTTACCTCCAAGAAAAGCTTCTACACATGTAAAGCTCAATGCTCAGCCCAAGCACGCACCATGTGGGCCCCAAAAGTGAATTTCTGCACCATTTATTCAATTCTGTAAGCCCTAGTGGCTAGTTTCATTATAAATAGGACTTTTTACTATTGTATTAGAAACCTGGGGGGATCTTGGTATCTATCTTTGATCAGTTTATGCGATCTTAGACTTTGGGGGCTGGCCTCACAGCCATGCCTAGACCTTTATCACTTATATATTTTCAACAGTGGAGTTTCTACACACCATAGATTAAGGTGTGGAGCTCTGCTGTTTCTCGAGTATTAATGCAAAGTACTACTGTTTTCTATTCAATTCATGCCTATTCTTATTCTAAGATATCTATTCGCACCCAAGAACATGATGAATGTGATGATTATGTGACACTCATCACCATTCTCACTTATGAATGCGTGATTGACAACCACTTCCGTTCTACAATGGGGCATCTGAATCTGAGATTAGAATCTTCGTCGTATAGGCTAGAATCAATTGGCAGCATTCTTGAGATCTGGAAAGTCTAAACCTTGTCTGTGGTATTCCGAGTAGGATCTGGGATGGGATGACTGTGACGAGCTTCAAACTCGCGACTGTAGGGCGTGGTGACAGACGCAAAAGGATAGTAAATCCTATTCCTACACGATCAAGAACCAACAGCTGATTAGCCATATGATATCTGTGCATGGTATTTTTCATCTGAGATGAGCAATCCGACAGTTGATTAGCCG
Source organism: Arachis hypogaea (assembly GCF_003086295.3). Taxonomy (NCBI): domain Eukaryota; kingdom Viridiplantae; phylum Streptophyta; class Magnoliopsida; order Fabales; family Fabaceae; genus Arachis; species Arachis hypogaea. The sequence goes on along the minus strand of NC_092044.1, from coordinate 49,772,593 downwards.
TACTGAAATCGTAGAGGACCATTTTCACTAAGAGGATGGGAAGTAGCCATTGACAACGGTGACACCCAACATACATCTTAACAATAGAAAGGAGTATGAAGGATTGGATGAAGGTAGTAGGAAAGCAGAGATTCAAGAGGGATAAAGCATCTCCATACACTTATCTGAAATTCCCACCAATAATTTACATAAGTATCTCTATCTTTATTTTGGGTTTTACTTATATTTTAATTATTAAAACTCTATAACCATTTGAATCCGCCTGACTGAGATTTACAATGTGACCATAGCTTGCTTCAAGCAGACAATCTCTGTGGGATCGACCCTTACTCACGTAAGGTTTATTACTTGGACGACCTAGTGCACTTGCTGGTTAGTTGTGCAAAATTGTGAAAAAGAGTGATATTACAATTTTGCGTACCAAGGTGTTGGCGCCGTTGCCGGGGATTGTTCGAATTTGGACAAGTGAAGGTTCATCATATTGCTCAGATTAGGTAATTTTTATTTTCTTTTCAAAAAGTTTTGAAAAATCTTTCAAAAGTTTTTTTATTTGTTTTCGTTTTTTCAAAAATATATTTTCAAAAAAAAGCCAAAAAAAAATTCATAAAATCATAAAAACTCAAAAATATTTCATGGTTCTTGTTTGAATCTAGGGCCAAATTTTAAGTTTGGTGTCAATTGCATGATTTTAATTGTCTTGCAATTTTCGAAACACATGCATTGTGTTCTTGATGATCTTCAAGTCATTCTTAATGAATTGCCTTGCTTGATTTTCATGATTTATTGATTTGCACTGCATGATGTTCTACATATGCATTCTTGCATTCATATGGCCCAAACATGAGAAAGTTCTAAGTTTGGTGTCCTCCATGTTTTCTTTCATTAAGAAAACTGAGTTCTTGATGTTCATCTTGATCTTCAAGATTGTTCTTGGTGTTCATCTTGACGTTCATAATGTTCTTGAATATATCTTGTGTTTTGATGCAATAATTATATGTTTCGACTCATTTTGTTGTTTTTTAAAATTGAAAACATATCTTCTTGAATAAAGGATTTAGAAAAATGAAGATCCAAGAACATAAATCAGAGGAATTACAGAGAAAAAGCTGGGTGTTCAAAATGCCCAGTTAAAAAGGAAAACTGGCATTTAAACGCCAGCCAGGGTACCTGGCTAGGCGTTTAAATGCCCAAACCATGCAGCAATTGGGCGTTAAATGCCCAAAACATGCAGCTTCTGGGCGTTTAAGGCCAGGATGACACAAGGAGAGGAATTTTGTTCTCAAATCAAATCTTTTTCAAATCTTCATATTTTTTCAAAATAAAATCTTTTTCAAATCAAATATTTTCAATCATATCTTTTTCAAAATCATATCTTTTAAAACATATCTTTTTCAAAAATCAAACCTTTTTCTCATATTTTCAAAAATCTTGATTCAAAAATTTCAAGTTTGTTATTTCTTGTTAAGAGAGATTTAATATTTGAAATTTAGAATCATATCTTTTAGTTTCTTGTTAATCAAGCCATTAACTTTTTAAAAGTCAAATCTTGTTAATTTTATCTTTTCAACCATATCTTTTTAAATCATATCTTTTTCAAATCACATTTTTTAATTCTAATTTCAAAATCTTTTTATAACTTCTTATCTTTTTCAATTTTATTTCTTATCTTTTTCAAAACCACAACCAATTTTTCAAAAATTTATTTTAAATTTTATTCTTTTTATTTTTAAAAATTCTCCCCCCTCTCTTATCTTTTTCTGTTTAAACACTAACATTCCTCCTCCATTGTCAATTCGAACTCCATCTCTCTTTGTGTGTTCGAATTCTTCCTTACCTACCTCATCTTTCCGTTCTTGTTTTCCTCTGACACCTCAAGGAATCTCTATACTGTGACATAGAGGATTCCATATTTTTTTATTTTCTTCTCTTTCATAAGAGCAGGAACAAAGATAAAGGCATACTTGTTGAAGCTGATCCTGAACCTGAAAGGACTCTGAAGAGGAAACTAAGAGCAGCTAAAGCACAAAACTCTGAAGAGGACCTCACTGAAATTTTCGAAAAGGAAGTAGCAAAAGAAACATTATGGCCGAACCAAACAACAATGCAAGGAAGATGCTTGGTGATTTTACTACACCAACTTCCAACTTCTATGGAAGAAGCATCTCAGTCCCTGCCATAGGAGCAAACAATTTTGAGCTAAAGCCTCAATTAGTTTCTCTACTACAACAGAACTGCAAGTTTTATGGACTTCCATCAAAAGACCCTTATTAGTTTTTAACTGAGTTCTTATAGATCTGTGATACTATTAAGACCAATGAGGTTGATCCTGAGGTCTACAAGCTTATGCTTTTCCCTTTTATTATAAGGGACAGAGCTAGAACATGGTTGGACTCACAACCTAGAGATAGCCTGGACTCTTGGGATAAGCTGGTCACGGCATTCTTAGCCAAGTTATTTCCTCCTCAAAAGCTGAGCAAGCTTAGAGTGAATGTTCAGACCTTCAGACAAAAAGATGGTGAGTCCCTCTATAAAGCTTGGAAAAGATACAAGCAACTGACCAAAAAGTATCCTTCTGACATGCTTTCAGAATGGACCACATTAGATATATTCTATGATAGTTTGTTTGAATTTTCCAAGATGTCACTGGACCACTCTGCAGGTGGATCCATTCACCTAAAGAAAACGCCTGCAGAAGCTCATGAACTTATTGAAATGGTTGCAAATAACCAGTTTATGTATACCTCTGAGAGGAATCATGTGAGTAATGCGATGCCTCAAAAGAGAGGAGTTCTTGAAATTGATGCTCTGAATGCCATACTGGCTCAGAACAAAATATTGACACAACAAGTTAATATGATCTCTCAGAGTCTGAATGGATTGCAAAATGCATCCAACAGTGCTAAAGAAGCATCTTCTGAAGAAGAAGCTTATGATCCTAAGAACCCTGCAATGGAAGAAGTGAATTACATGGGTGAAGCCTTTGGAAACACCTATAATCCTTCATGGAAAAATCATCTAAATTTTTCATGGAAGGATCAACAGAAGCAAGGCTTCAATAATAACAATGGTGGAAGAAACAGGTTTAGCAATAGCAAACCTTTCCCATCATCATCTCAGCAACAAACAGAGCATTCTAAGCAGAATTCTTCTAGCTTGGCAAACATAGTCTCTGATCTATCTAAGGCCACTCTTAGTTTCATGACTAAAACAAGATCCTCCATTAGAAATTTGGAGGCACAAGTGGGCCAGCTAAGTAAAAGGGTTACTGAAACTCCTCCTAGCACTCTCCCAAGCAATACAGAAGAGAATCCCAAAGGAGAGTGCAAGGCCATTGATATAATCAACATGGCTGAAACCTTAGAGAAGGAGGAGGACGTGAATCCCAATGAGGAAAACCTCTGGGAACGTCCAATGGCCAATAAGGAATACCCTAATGAGGAACCAAAAGAATCTGAGGCTCATACAAGACCATAGAGATCCCCTTGCTTTTACCATTCATGAGCTTTGATAACTATTCATCTTCTGAAGAGGATGAAGACATTGTTGAAGGGCAAGTTGCCTAATATTTAGGAGCAACCATGAAGCTGAATGCCAAGCTATTTGGTAATGAGACTTGAGAGGAAGAGCCTCCCTTGCTCATCAATGAACTGAATACCTTGGTTTAGCAAAATTTACCTAAAAAGAAACAGGATCCTGGTAAATTCTTAATACCCTGTACCATAGACACCATGACCTTTGAAAAAGCTCTGTGTGACCTGAGGTCAGGGATAAACATGATGCCACTCTCTGTAATGGAGAAACTGGGAATCTATGAGGTATAGGCTACCGAATTCTCATTGGAGATGGAAGATAAATCTATGAAAAAGGCTTATGGACTAGTAGAGGACATGCTAGTGAAGGTTGAAGGCCTTTACTTCCCTGCTGATTTCATAATCCTAGACACTAGGAGGGATGAGGATGAATCCATCATACTTGGAAGATCCTTCCTAGCCACAGCAAGAGCTGTGATTGATGTTGATAGAGGAGAGTTGATATTTCATGTGAATGAAGAATGCCTTGTAGTAAAGACTCAAGGTTTTCCATCTGTAACCATGGAGAGTAAGTATGAAGAGCTTCTCCCAATACAAAGTCATACAGAGCCCCCACATTCAAACTCTAAGTTTGGTGTTGGGAGGCCACAACCAAACTCTAAGTTTGGTGTTGAGAGATCTCAACCGTACTCTGATCATCTGTGAGACTCCACGAGAGCTCATTATCAAGCTATTGACATTAAAGAAGCGATTATTGAGAGGCAACCCAATTTTATTTTAATCTATATTATTTCATTTTCTTTTAGGTTGATGATCATGTGAACTCACAAAAACAATTACAAAAAAATAAAGAAAAAAATTAAAAATAGCATTGAAAACAGCACACCCTGGAGGAAGGACTTACTGGCGTTTAAAAATGGGCGTTTAAACGCCCAATCTAGCACCTTTCTGGGCATTTAAATGCCAGAATAGGGCACCAGACTAGCGTTTAAATGCCAGAACAGGGCAACAAACTGGCGTTTAGACTCCATAACAGGAAGGAAAACTGGCGTTTAAACGCCAGAACAGGGCAGCAGACTAGCGTTTAAACGCCAAGATTGCACTCTAAGGCGTTTTGAACGCCCAATTGGAGCAGGGATGAGAATTCCTTGACCCCTCAGAATCTGTGGACCCCACAGGATCCCTACCAACCTCAACTCTCTCTCTCTCCTTTTCACACCTTTCTACAACACTCTTCCCCAAATACCCTTCACCAATCACCTCCATATCTCTTTCCCAAATACCCTTCACAAATCACTTCCTTAACTCTTCCCCAAAAACCCCTACCCACCTTCAAAATTCAAAACCATTTCCCTCCCAAACCCACCCAAACCTTTCGGCCACTCTCCTTCCCTTTTCCTATAAATACCCCTCTCCACTCCTTCATTTTCACACATCATACACACCTTCCTATTCCCTTGGCCGAAACACATACACCTTCCATCTCCTCTATTTTTTTTCTTTTTCTACATCTTTCTTTCATCTTTTTCTCGAGAACGAGCAAATATTTTAAGTTTGGTATGGTAAAAGCATTGCTTTTTGTTTTTCCATAACCATTTATGGCACCTAAGGTCAGAGAAACCTCTAGAAAGCGGAAAGGGAAGGCAACTGCCTCCACTTCTGAGTCATGGGAGATGGAGAGATTCATCTCAAAGGTCCATCAAGACAACTTCTATGAAGTTATGGCCAAGAAGAAGGTGATCCCTAAGGTCCCTTTTAGGCTCAAAAAGGGCGAATATCCAGAGATCCGACAAGAGATCCGAAGAAGAAGTTGGGAAGTCCTTACCAACCCCATTCAACAAGTCGGAATCTTAATGGTTCAAGAGTTCTATGCAAACATATGGATCACAAGGAACCATGATCAAGGTATGAACCCAAACCCAAAGAATTGGCTTACAATGTTTAGAGGGAAATACTTAGATTTTAGTTCGGAAAATGTGAGGCTAGCGTTCAACTTGCCAATGATGGAAGAAAACGCACGCCCCTACACCAGAAGGGTTAACTTTGATCAAAGGTTGGACCAAGTCTTCATGGACATATGTGTAGAAGGAGCTCAATGGAAAAGAGACTCAAGAGGCATCCTGGTTCAATTGAGAAGACTGGATCTTAAGCCTGTGGCTAGAGGATGGTTGAATTTCATCCAATGCTCTATCATTCCCACTAGCAACTGATCTGAGGTAACTGTGGATCGGGCCATCAGGATTTATAGTATCATGATTAGAGAGGAAATAGAAGTTCATGAAATCATACCTCTAGAGCTCTACAAGGTGGCTGACAAGCCCTCACTTTTGGCAAGATTAGCCTTTTCTCATCTCATATGTCACCTTTGCTATTCAGCTGGGATTGTCATAGAGGAAGACATCCTCATTGACGAGGACAAGCCCATCACTAAGAAGAGGATGGAGCAAACTAGAGAGCCCATTCATGGCACTCAACAAGAGAATGAGGAATTCCCTCATCAAGAAATTCCTGAGATGCCTCAAGGGATGCAATTTCCTCCAAACAATTATTGGGAGCAACTCAACACTTCTTTGGAAAGCTTGAGTTACAACATGGACTAATTAAGGGTGGAACACCAAGAGCACTCCATCATTCTCCATGAGATTAGAGAATATCACAGAGCTATGAGGGAGGAGCAACAAAGGCAAGGAAGAGACATAGAGGAGCTCAATAGCACCATTGGTTCTTCAAGATGAGGAAGACGCCACCCTCACTAAGGTGGACTCATTCCTTAATCTCCTTGTCTATTTATTTTTTTTATTTTTCAGCTTTATGCTATATGTTCTATCTATGTTTGTGTCTTCACTACATGATCATTAGTTTCTAGTGGTGGTGTTTTTGTGGAAAAACGAATTTCCAACACACATAACTCACCGGCAAGTATACCGGGTCGCATCAAGTAGTAATAACTCACAAGAGTGAGGTCGATCCCACAGGGATTGATGGATCAAGCAACTTTAGTGGGTGATTAGTTTAGTCAAGCTAACATTGAGTGAATTGTGTGATGTTGATCAACAGAAAGTAAAATTGCAGAAATCTTAAAGATGCAGAAAGTAAAGTTGCAAGTAACTTAAATAACAAGAAAGTAAAATAGCTGAAACTTAAATTGCAAGAAAAGTAAATGACAAGAAATGTAAATTGCAGAAAATGTAAAGGGGGTTGGGTGCAGGGAATTTAAAATCCAACAAGAAAATGTAAAGAGCAATCAAGCAGAGAAGTAAAAGATGAAATAAGTGCAGCAGATTTAAATAGAAATGGAAAATTGCTTGAAGAAGCAACACAGAATGTAACGCAGCTTGATTTTGAAATTTAAAGAGACAAGATCTCAGGGAATCAATGAGACTAGAAAACAAGTCTAGATCTCACTCCCTTCCTTGATCCAACCAAGAAACAGATTGAAGAAGAAATGAAGATGGAAGCAGTAAATGAAAACTCAGATTTAATTCTCAATTTTCTGAAATTATGCAGAAGAAGAATAAGAGATTTCAGATCAAGTGAAACAGAATTCCTTCAATTCTTGATCCAAAATTCAAACAGAAATGAAAACTAAGAGAGAGAACTCTCAATTCCTAATGCTCCCCAGTGGAGCTAGCCTCTCTAATTCAGCTCCCCTTGATGCCTTTATATAGGCTTTACAAAATGAAAAAATGAAAATGAAATTAAAAAAAATTACAAAAATGAAAATCCTAATTTAATTGATCCATGTGCCTTTGAGTGATGATGTGGGCTTTGCTTGCTTTGGATTTGAGGAGAAATGGGTTTGGTTGGCTTTGATTCAATTTGGTGAGGAATTGAATTAAATTGAATTTTTGGCCCATATGTTGCTCCCAGGAGGCTACCCTGCCCTTGTGGAGGGCAGGGCAGAAAATGGTGCATGCGTCCCTTGGTGCGTGCGTGTTGGTGCTGCAGGATGCTGCCCTGCCCTTGTGGAGGGCAGGGCAGAGTTTTTTGGTGCGCCAGATTCTGCTGCCCGTGCATGGTGATGCTGCCGAGACCCCCTTGGTGCGCCAGATTCTGCCCGCTGGCCGTGCACCACAAAATGCTGCCCTGCCCTCGCGGATGGCAGGGCAGTGTTTCCAAAAGTGAAGTTCCAAGTTCGAAACTTGGTGGATGCACACACTACTTCTTTTCCTTGGTTTTCTTGGCACCAAAGTAAGGCCTAGTTTCTTGCTTCCTCATGGTGCCGTGTTCGATTCTTGTGGCAAGCAATTGGGGGAGCAATTTTCCTTGATTTTCCATGAAGAGCATGACATTGCCCTGCTCTTCAAGAGGACAGAGCAGAAAAATGAGCGCTACTTTGCTTTGGGGTGAGGCTCCAGCTTCGAACCTTGGTGGAAGCACATTGGTTTATTTTCGCTTATTTTTGGCCCTTAAAGATGCCTTTCGTTCCTGCCTCAGTTGTACGCCAAATATGGATTGCTATATATCGTTGGAAAGCTCTGAATGTCAGCTTTCCAACGCAACCAGAAGCACATCAATTGGACATCTGTAGCTCAAGTTATAGCCCTTTGAAGGAGGCATGGTCATGCTGTGAGCGCCCAGATTTTACCTTAGCGAAAATTCTTGCTTCCAACCTCACTTTGCATCACGATTCTGCCCTGCCCTTGGCAAGAGCAGGGCAGTGTGTGCTGATTGCCTATTCTCCTTTAATTTGGTCATGGGCCACGCTTTTAAAAGTGTGGCCTAAGGCTCCAAAGTGTGCTCCAACTTCAAAGTGTGTCCCAAAGCTCTCTTTTTCTCCTTTTTTTGTGCTTCTTTGCTTCTTTTTCTTCTTATTTCCTACAAGATTTATAAAATTAAAAGATCAAGGAAATATACCAATTAAGTATAAAAGCATTCAATATTTAAGCACAAATCATCAATTTCTTGTATGAAAAAGCATAGAAAAATAGGTATATGATGACATGTCATCACAACACCAAACTTAAACCTTGCTTGTCCCCAAGCAAGAAAAGAATCATGCAATAGAAATTGACAATCCAAGGTAAGAAGAATAGCAACTCAATGTTCATGGTTAGCTAGTTTTCTAAGCATGCTACAATCACAAAAGAGATGATTGATGCTTCTATCTAGCTCAATTTATGAAATCTTTCTCTTATATTTCTTCCTTGAAACAAGCTTTTGATTTTTTTTTTTAGCTTCTCCTTTTGGGGGCTTTGCCCCATGAGTTAATAACAAAGCTACGACTTCTAAATGCTTTGTTTTCAAGTATTACCACTTGATACATAAGCACCACAAGCATTTAATTAGAGGACTTCATTAAGCTCATTTTTCTTTTCTTTTCTTGACTTTCTAATCATTGATGCTCAAAGCCTTGAGCTTTGAGGAAGTGCTTTTGCACTTGAGCCTAGCCTTGACTTCTAAGTGTTTTGTTTTCAAGCATTTGGCTTGATACATAAACACCACAAGCACTTAGCAAATAAATTTCCATTGGTACTCAGAGCCTTCAGCTTTCTCATTCTTTCCCTTTTTCTTTTCTTGCTTTAATTGTATTTGCTTCTTCAAGGTTTTCATGATTTCAAAAAATTTCACAAAATGTACTAGATGAAAAACTTCAATTAAATAAAATCCAATGCAATTGAGCAACAATCAATCATACTAGCTTTCCAATACTTGTATGCACATGCTAAATTCTTCTTTAATTCCTTGTTTGTTTATGATCATGATGCTTTTTTTTTTTTTTTGCTTTTGAATTCACAGGATTCAAGTTGGTAGTTATAATGTCACAGCACCATGTTTCAATCAAAATTCAAGCTATGCTTAGTCATACCACACATGCATACAGAGAATATAAAGACAATCATGCAATTTAAAGTGCTGGAAACAAAGGAGAGGAAAAGGAACTTTAGAACCTTGTAGTTCATCTTCATTATTGTTGTCCTTTTTCTCCAATTCTTCCCTTTCTCTTGCCAACTTAGAGTGCTTGCTCATCCTCAAGCAACAATTAGAACAATGGCTATGGGGCTAAGATGGATCATGAATGTCTTACACAATGAAATGTTGGTAGCACATGTGTTTTAAGCAAGCAAAATGAAAGATAACAATCAAGGCACAAGAGACAGAGACATTTTGATTGCATAGATAAGAAGGTGTGCACAATACATTGCATAAAAGATAAGTGGCACACCAAACTTAGTGTGACACTTTCACTTGGAATTAATGCAAGTATCTTGTAAGAATTAGAATAAAATTTTGTTGCATAGCAACACCAAACTTAGAATGCAACCATATGTCAATTTATTTGAACTAAAACTAAACAAAGGAAACTGTTATATGTTAAATACAATCACCAAATGAAGAGTCTGTCATGAATAAGGATGTTTTGGTAATGTATTAACAAAAACAGTTAATGAAAGAAAGCATTAAAAATAAGTAAATAAATGAAACAAAGAGAAAACAAAAATTATCCAACTAAGAAGAAGAAAAATAACACTGCAAAAGGCAATATGATTATGCAGACAAGTGATGTTGCTTGAATGATTTGCATAGAAAATAAGTGGCACACCAAACTTAGAATCTTGGTGTGTCACTTCCATTTTTGATTTGATGCAATCATCCAAAAAGATTGAAAATAATTTGTTGCAAGGCAACACCAAACTTAGAATGTAATGATATGCCAATTTATTGAAATTTAAACAAAGCAAGGGAAAAGAAATGTACCTACTGTCTACCTATTCTTCACTTTCTTCCTCTTCTTCCAGTTTATTAAGAGGAATGACTTCAAGGAAGGAGAAGTTTCAGCTATTGTCCCCTTTCTTGGTTTCCTCTCAGCAAGCTTTCTTTTGAAATTTGCTTGGTTGAGCTTGCTTGCTTGATCAGGGGGAGGATTGTTTGCAGTTGACCTTTTCTTGAATATTTTCCTTGATATCTTGGTCACAATCCTCTTCTTGGTGCTTTTGTTAGTTGCCTTCACTTCCTTGAATCCAAGTTTTGGTTGCTGTGTGATTGTTGGAGTGATTTCTTTATCAAGAGCCTCTTGCATTGGTGGTTCCATGAGCTTTTCCTTCATGTACTTCTCTACTTCAGTTGAGTGTGACTTCTCTTGAATGTCTTCCTCCCTTTCTTCTTCATGATTTTCCATTAATGCCTCTAGGAGGAAATCTTTGTGTTTCATTGTCACCTCAAGTGGCTCTTGTGAATGTAGAATCCTTGGCTCATGTCCAAATACTTCCACCACCTCTTCCTTTTTCACTGAAATTTCACTTGACACAGAGGCTTCCTCATCTTGCTTTTCCACTTCCTTACCCACAAATTGGTCTTCATCCTCTCTGTTTGATGGTTCTAAGTTCCTCCTTGTTTGCTCTAAGGGCTCATTCATCTTCTTGAGGATGATTTCTTTCCAGGATTGGGGTTGTGTGTATCTTTCCACGAGTTTTCTATGTATTTCAATGGCTTGAAGGTAATCCTCATCTGGTGGTTCAAGAGATGAAGGTTGAGAGTAATTTTGGTGACGTGGATATGTTGTGGTGAAGCTGTGTTGAGGGGTGTGGAATGAGTTGTGTGATTGATGGGATGACTTGTATGGATTTTGGAGGAAACTTTGTGTTGAGGCATAATCTAGTGATGTGAGGGTGAATGCTCTTTCATTCCTTGGTGATACTCCCAGCCACCATTAGAATAATGACTTGAATCATTTTGTGGTGGTGGGAAGTATCCCATATGATTCTCTTGCTCATCTTGTGTCTCTGAAGAAAATCTCCATGGGTTGGAGTGCTTAGAATTTGTATTTTCTTGGTGATATTCCCAAACACCATCAGAGATCGGTGCTGGTGGGTGATATCCCATAAAATTTTGTTTGAACATAAGATGAGTTGAACTCCATTTGTATTTTGTAAACATCAATGAAATTTGAAATTCATGTCACAGAGAAAGAATTTCTTAGTGAGGCAAAAACACAAACACCTTGGTTTCAACTTTAAAACAGAGAACAAAAAAAAGAAAATGCTTGATCTAGACTTCTCACCCACTTAATCATTGTTGATCTAATCAATCCCAGGCAACGGCGCCAAAAACTTGGTGGTGTTTTTGTGGAAAAACGAATTTCCAACACACATAACTCACCGGCAAGTATACCCGGTCGCATCAAGTAGTAATAACTCACAAGAGTGAGGTCGATCCCACAGGGATTAATGGATCAAGCAACGTTAGTGGGTGATTAGTTTAGTCAAGCTAACATTGAGTGAATTGTGTGATGTTGATCAACAGAAAGTAAAATTGCAGAAATCTTAAAGATGCAGAAAGTAAAGTTGCAAGTAACTTAAATAACAAGAAAGTAAAATAGCTGAAACTTAAATTGCAAGAAAAGTAAATGACAAGAAATGTAAATTGCAGAAAATGTAAAGGGGGTTGGGTACAGGGAATTTAAAATCCAACAAGAAAATGTAAAGAGCAATCAAGCAGAGAAGTAAAAGATGAAATAAGTGCAGCAGATTTAAATAGAAATGGAAAATTGCTTGAAGAAGCAACACAGAATGTAACTCAGCTTGATTTTGAAATTTAAAGAGACAAGATCTCAGGGAATCAATGAGACTAGAAAACAAGTCTAGATCTCACTCCCTTCCTTGATCCAACCAAGAAACAGATTGAAGAAGAAATGAAGATGGAAGCAGTAAATGAAAACTCAGATTTAATTCTCAATTTTCTGAAATTATGCAGAAGAAGAATAAGAGATTTCAGATCAAGTGAAACAGAATTCCTTCAATTCTTGATCCAAAATTCAAACAGAAATGAAAACTAAGAGAGAGAACTCTCAATTCCTAATGCTCCCCAGTGGAGCTAGCCTCTCTAATTCAGCTCCCCTTGATGCCTTTATATAGGCTTTACAAAATGAAAAAATGAAAATGAAATTAAAACAAATTACAAAAATGAAAATCCTAATTTAATTGATCCATGTGCCTTTGAGTGATGATGTGGGCTTTGCTTGCTTTGGATTTGAGGAGAAATGGGTTTGGTTGGCTTTGATTCAATTTGGTGAGGAATTGAATTAAATTGAATTTTTGGCCCATATGTTGCTCCCAGGAGGCTACCCTGCCCTTGTGGAGGGCAGGGCAGAAAATGGTGCATGCGTCCCTTGGTGCGTGCGTGTTGGTGCTGTAGGATGCTGCCCTGCCCTTGTGGAGGGCAGGGCAGAGTTTTTTGGTGCGCCAGATTCTGCTGCCCGTGCGTGCTGATGCTGCCGAGACCCCCTTGGTGCGCCAGATTCTGCCCGCTGGCCGTGCACCACAAAATGCTGCCCTGCCCTCGCGGAGGGCAGGGCAGTGTTTCCAAAAGTGAAGTTCCATGTTCGAAACTTGGTGGATGCACACGCTACTTCTTTTCCTTGGTTTTCTTGGCACCAAAGTAAGGCCTAGTTTCTTGCATCCTCATGGTGCCATGTTCGATTCTTGTGGCAAGCAATTGGGGGAGCAATTTTCCTTGATTTTCCATGAAGAGCACGACATTGCCCTGCTCTCCAAGAGGGCAGAGCAGAAAAATGAGCGCTACTTTGCTTTGGGGTGAGGCTCCAGCTTCGAACCTTGGTGGAAGCACATTGGTTTATTTTCGCTTATTTTTGGCCCTTAAAGATGCCTTTCGTTCCTGCCTCAGTTGTACGCCAAATATGGATTGCTATATATCGTTGGAAAGCTCTGAATGTCAGCTTTCCAACGCAACTGGAAGCACATCAATTGGATGTCTGTAGCTCAAGTTATAGCCCTTTGAAGGAGGCATGGTCATGCTGTGAGCGCCCAGATTTTACCTTAGCGAAAATTCTTGCTTCCAACCTCACTTTGCATCACGATTCTGCCCTGCCCTTGGCAAGAGCAGGGCAGTGTGTGCTGATTGCCTATTCTCCTTTAATTTGGTCATGGGCCATGCTTTTAGCTTTTAAAAGCGTGACCTAAGTCTCCAAAGTGTGCTCCAACTTCAAAGTATGTCCCAAAGCTCTTTTTTTCTCCTTTTTTTGTGCTTCTTTGCTTCTTTTTCTTCTTATTTCCTACAAGATTTATAAAATTAAAAGATCAAGGAAATATACCAATTACGTATAAAAGCATTCAATATTTAAGCATAAATCATCAATTTCTTGTATGAAAAAGCATAGAAAAATAGGTATATGATGACATGTCATCATCTAGTGTCTATGTCTTAAAGCTATGAATAATTTCATGAATCCTTTACCTCTCTTAAATGAAAAATATTTTAAAATCAAAAGAACAAGAAGTACATGAGTTTCGAAATTTGTCCTTGAAATTAGTTTAATTATATTGATGTGGTGACAATACTTTTTGTTTTCTGAATGAATGCTTGAACAGTGCATATTTTTTATCTTGTTGTTTATGAATGTTAAAATTGTTGGCTCTTGAAAGAATAAGGAAAAAGGAGAAATGTTATTGATAATCTTAAAAAATCATAAAAATTGATTCTTGAAGCAAGAAAAAGTAAGAAGGAAAAGCCAATAGCCCTTTAAACCAAAACGAAAGGGTAAAAAGGGTCCAAGGCTTTGAGCATTAATGGATAGGAGGGCCAAAAGGAATAAAATCCAGGCCTAAGCGGCTAAATCAAGCTATCCCTAACCATGTCCTTGTGATACGAAGGTCCAAGTGAAAAGCATGCGACTGAGTGGTTAAAGTCGTGATCCAAAGCAAAAAGCGTGTGCTTAAGAACTCTGGACACCTCTAATTGGG